>NW_019213257.1:104481-273830 GCF_002532875.2 Varroa jacobsoni | reverse complement strand
ACAATAATGAAACACTCATTGACATGAAAAATCACATTTAATCGGCCAAAAACATTCGTGGCTCCAAAGTAGAATTTCAAAGGTATATCTATTCTTCATTTGGCATAATGCCGTATGGTTCCCTTTACAGAAAGCACACTGCTTAGCCGATGATGAAGTTGATCACGTTAAGTCTTCTTTTAGCGTCGTTAGTCGCTGCGGCTTTCGGCGAGGCTGATTTGAAGGTGTCCGATGCCGTCAAATTTGCGGTCGCTCAAGCCAAAACCATTAAACCATCTGCTGTGTTGGTAAAAGATCGGGGCGTAACGAAACCCGTAAGTGTTTTCGTGACGAATTTCACTCTTAATCCGGTCTATGCGTTATATATTACCCTGCAAATCTCAAAGGCTTACAGTTCTTTTTTCCGTCTTCAGAGTTCCACAGAAAGGCGATATAGGGTTCTTCTTATGATCGATGGAATACCGTGTGAGATAGAGGTGATCGAGAAAGAAGTGCGTATTGGGTTTACCCGTGATACAGAACCGTTTAAGACCGTCAAAAATACCGCGAAGAACTGTGTCCTCTGTTGTTGAAAACGGAATAATTCGATGTAATCACAGGCAAGCTGTGTGATCGTTGAAGTGATAGTAATAAAATTCATTTCCGGTTATGAACAGATAGTATGCAATTGTTCATGAGCTATCATTATCGTATTGGTTGAAGGTAGTCATTCTATTTTTTCGCCTCTGTTGGTATGATTGGATCATGGGAAAGTATCTATTCACTAGGTAAGCCTGTTTCAGTTCAGGGTCCAGTTGAATGTGGCACACTTTTCTCTGATTTAAACGAATATCATATATGACTGTGGCCGTTGTAAACAGGTACGAAGTCTTGCATACAAAAGAGAAAAGAAAAGAGAGGAGTGAGAAGGAATAAAAAAATCCAAATCAACAAAAAGGTTAGATGCTTCCCTTAAGATGGCCGTGATAGCCAAACCTGTAACGCCATCAAGAACGTTCCACTAATAGAATGACCATGTCGTCCTTTCCCCATACGATAATCCGTAATTCAAGTTGGGTCAATCAACCACAACTCTCAGCTAGTACTTCTCTATGAGTTGCTGAAAAAGACAATGAACGAGTGCATGTAATTTATTACTCGGCAAATTGTTGTAAAGCCTATTCGGTCCTAGCAAATTACTGTCGCCAATGAAGTCGTGCTAATCTGAATGTAGATTAAACTCGTTTACGTAAGCACTTTCCCAGGATTCAAGGATAAATCTTTATCGATCTGTTTTTCTACCATTGTGCATTAGATAGGCAGTTGCTTTAATTGTCTCAATCGGCTTTTATGTTAGGTTAGGATATTTTTGAAAAAATAGCCTTGCATTAATTGGACATTCAGGCCCTTTCGTAGACTGAAGTCGTGCTTTGGCATTTCGAATTATTCCCGCCCTACTGCGGTGTCCGCAGTGTTAGATATTGTGCCACCTCCTGTTGAGTTCAGAAGCAACAGTTTCACGGGTTAATAGCACCTATTTGAAGGGCAACTGCCTGCAACAGCGCGCTGAAGTTAGGTTCGCAGAACGATACATAAGTTAGTTCCAAGCACACAATGTGAAAAATATGCATTTACTTACTTTTGTTTTCCAGATTGCTTGAACATAGCCCTCTTTCGAATAGATAACTTTCTCCAGAAAAGACTATTAAACCGTACTCACTTCGATACATTTTGTACTTATCTTTGCCAACGATGTGATATGTCGGAACAGTCGTTTAGCCATAAGGAGCTTGCAATATGCAGCGTACTTAGATTGAACTTATCATAATAATAATAATAATATTTCTGTAGGGGATAAATACTGCACGAACTTAGCGAGACATTATTGTAACAAGTGACGGGTAATCTACCATATTAACTTGCAAGTAGAGTTGACATAAGTGCTGCGTAACAAAGATTGACTTTGCGTTTTTTCTTCCCATCGCGCTCAGCCCACATATTTGTGTTTTTTTTTTCTTTTTTTCGGAAACTTTAATTAATCAGTACCATGCAGATGTCCGAGACAAACTATTGTCTCGTGGACTTGCCGACCGTGATGTGCTTGTTGTTGTAAGTGAGCCAAGTTTGCTTTGATATGGCAATTTTTCGTGAAAAACTTATAAAAAAAAAATCGCCACTATAACTTGCCTTGTTTCACCCGACAACTTAGACTAAAAGATTAATCAATATAAAATTTACCTCTAAGAAGTAATAATAACTATGCTGTTAACTTGCTTTGATGTTGTGTAGGATTTTTTTTTTCGATCAAATGAATTATTCAATTGAAAGTTGACGGCGACGTATGTTCTTTGCTGCTGGTCCTCGGGATGGACGGATCAACCGATGAAGTGGATACTGGTAAAGAGAAAACTTGCCTTATAGGACGCCTGGTTTGATTTGAAAGGTTAAATGTATCGATTACGCTAGGACGTTTTACTAGTCTTCACTTATCGCTGCAAGACTATAACCTGGCGCCAATTGATTATAAGCAAGCTTGGAACCTCAAGCTGCCGCAGCTGACTGGCCACTACGTTTGTAAGGCCACCCACGTTTCTATTCAAACTATTACTATTGAGGTCTTAACGTAACCATTACCGAGATTTACTTAGTAACGTGTGATGTTTTGTAACGAAACGCAAATAACTTGCATCAAATATCAACGTCTATTAAAACTCGAGACTGTAGCACATGGTTCGGCATATCGAGTTTTAAAAAAACGAACTCTGTTTAGCACGGCTCCCGTTTTTCTACCGACACGGTTACCGTATCCAAATATCTTCCTTCTTGGCCTTGTCCAATTCCACACGTCATCTCATTCAGTATCATCTCCTGCTAATAGTAATACAATTTTAATGAATGCGTTCTTATATATAGGATAAATATTATCGCTCGTCAACGTTCGTTGACTAGACGTGACTAGTGGTAATGACCAATAGTTGCACCAGCATCCAAGCCTGAATCTTTAGGCCACGTCGTATAGCGTTGTTGAAAAGAAAACGATACTAGCTTGCTCTTGATGTTAGCCAATTCGGAGTTCTTGACGGACCAGCCAAGAAAGCGGTTTTCGAATTTTGCGCTACTTAAAGGCTAAATCGATCGACGGCTTTTCCAGGTTGTGGTACTATACTGAACGGCTAGCTAGACTGCTAGAATTCTTCTCAGCCAAATGAAAAATGATTACCGTACCACTTGTACATTTTCGCTTAAAGACTGTAATACATCAAATTCTAAATTTGTAGCTAAATTTGATAGAGATTAATTCAGACGCAGAGCTCATAGAAATGGAGGTGGAGAGTAGTAAGTAATCTTGAAGACCGAAGTCGTGCCTTCCAACGACGTACGGTGCAGCGAATCCGAAATAGCTAGGCTAAGCGTTAAGGACCACGGGCGCACGCAGCTGTGCTTGAATGCTTGGTCCAACTGTGTTGCCTGCTGTAGGAATAATTGAACGATTTTTCTCCGAACATTTTTTCTCACATTTTCGAAGAAGCTTAGAAACGCTGCAAGGAGAAATGTTTATGTTATGAAACATAACGGCTAGATCCAACGAAGATATCTATTAATAGGACAGTGAATGAGGATACGTATAAACTCAGTGGATATGTGGACTTGATCTTGAATTTATTATAATGCGACGACCGAAGACAATGGATCACTGGAAGAATAAGAAAATACATTGTCTTATATGTGTATATTTAGAGCAGCACTACGATAACAAGAGGTGTTGTTGATTTATCTTTATTATTGTGATCACTATAATCGCAATTACTATAATTATTATATTCGTTATTATCATTATTGCATTAAAAAAAAATCGTTTCTATGACAATTGTCTACTAACTTTTTTTTGCTACTGTTAGTAAATAGCCATTCCATGCATTTGTTATTAGCCATCCGTCCTTGTCATGGTAAGGCGTAGGAAACAAGTAACGGGCGCCCATCTGGGTCTATGTCTCATATATTTATATACAGTTTTTCTAGTGGTCACAACGTTAGGCGATACTGGTTACTGTGATTGTCAGGTAATTGCATGGTAACGGCACTCATATCGATGGCACACACACACACACACACTCCGTGACCTGACTACTTCTATCTCCTTAGCTTATCTTACTAAATTGACTGGCCATCAAAGCTGTTTACAAATAAGACGTACGTTGCTTGTGGTACAAGCGATTTTAAGGGGGGCACTTATAGGCGCTCAAATTAAAAAAACATAATATAAACAGCTCGGTTGCTTTTGGTCAAATTAAATGTGTGTGTTTTTTTTTTTTAATTTAAGTCTTCTGATCTTTTCAGCTTTGTTACGTGCGCAATTCGGTTTCATAAATCTATCGTATTGATTACATGTGATTGCTATTTCGAAGTACTTAGGAACAGTGTTTTTGCCACGACTTTTCCCCGAAGTCATGTGGCCTATACTAAAATACGATGACATCTAAATACATGCAGAGTCGAAGGTATACGACGAAGCTGGGTACTTGCATAGCAACGAAATTATCATTATAGTTAACCTTAACAGTCAACCAGCCTGGAACAGTTTTTGTTTCTGTCAGCGATACACGTTTTTACTATATTCATTTAGTATTGCTCGTTACAAATGTTATCATTGCGTACTCTCTACTGTTCACAGTAATAACAAATATCGACGCGAGGTTAAATTCTGCATGATTTTTTTTACTGTTTCTTGTTCCATTATCATTGCATCTGTTATAAACAAGTTTTTATTTTGTTGTCATTTTTGTTGCTCTGGTTGGTTCCATTTCGAACTGCTTTTATCATTTAGCTTTCTTCGTTTAGCTTTTATCTATAAATACTAACGCTTCGCATAAATACCACCAAGGAGACCTGGCAGATTTCCCTATCTACAATCTGCATAGAATCATTGCTTATCTAACGGATAAGGATGTTTATGTCTATGTACAAACATGCGCATCCGCATACGCACGCACGCACGCGCGCGCGCGCGCGCACGCACACACACTACACGCGTAGAAAACAGTTATCTTTTTACGTCCGTACATTGTTTCGGTTCTGTAACAGGTCGTTCCGTTCCGTTCTGTCTGAATGATACTTGTGTTCGCTTGGCAGCACAGCTTTCTCGAGGTGCACCCCACCAACTAGTTCACGGCCGGGAGCACATCCCAGTTGTTAAAACGGATTCATCTATTCTATATGCTTTGTATAACCGCGTTCGTATAACTGTCCCATCAATGTATTTTAGATCAGTAAGGCTTTTCAGTAACAGTTACCTTCGGTTTTTTGCGTATTTATAAGAAGAAGCATTAGAGTCAATGTTCTCATTGTATCGACGTTGACAAAATATTTTCACCTTGACTGCGTATTACCAAATAGCTCAGCATTTGTCATGCGCAAAAATAATATCCGCAAGCATCGATCCTTCGTGGAAAACCTTTGAAAGGTAAGCTTCTACAAATTTAGGGTTCGCTTCGGAAGTACCGCACGCGGCTTTTAACCAAAACTCTACACGTCCTTCAGCGAGAAGCGAGCAATTGGCACGGCTGCCCAGGTATTCCCAAAATACAGCAATACATCCTCAGTAATCCAACGACCCCGGCTAAAACTACGCTGAGGTTTCGGTTACGATGAGAAGCGTCGATTCTATCGGCTCGAGCGAACGACAGGTTGAATAGATAACGAGGTACTCTGAGAGGTAGCTGTAAAAAAGCACGTTCAGATAAACTATAAAACGATGTCGGTAGTAGCTACTTTTCGTCATGGGATCATGTCGATTTGTCAAGAAATCAGTCAGTTAAGCTGTATTAACGCTTAAGTCGTCTTTCAGCTAATCTGATTCTCGATCTAATTGATCTGATCGGGGAAAAGCTGTCGTATCCTACCGTCACAGCGTTGCTAGATCATAATGGACCAATAAGCGAACCTTCTACGATATTCTGTTACGAATCTACAACCGATGATTAGATAAATCTATATCTGCGTAAGTGACCGTGTGGCATCATTGGCTACCCAACCCGCAAACAACCGGAAGAAAGGCACTTGTAAATTCGGACCCCTCGAGACAGAGAGGGCAGACGTAGCACACGTGTGTTCGACGAGGAAGACCTTGAAGGTAGAATCAACAAGCGATGGAATTGTTGTGTTATGGCCAGTGATATTGTAAATCCTTTTACATTTACCTCTAATCTTTTATCAATCTTCTATACAGTGCCACATTATTCCCCTCGGCTATCAGCACGTCTTTGCCGCAATGCAATCTGGCTAATGACTAAGCTGCCAATACACTGTGGCAACGGAATATCGCATTCAGTGGTTTTTGGTTAATTGACGCAATTCATTGCATTTAGTAGCCATTCGTTCGTTAGGATTCAATAGACAGGTAACAGTGTAACTGAAAAACCAGTAACAACACGCATCTGTATGGCCACAGACTTGGCCTTAGAATGCATCAACGTTTCCAGATACTTGCGTCAAATGGTAATCAGTGTTGTAGCGCCATGGAGATGGCGCTGTCTGGCCATCAACCAATACGTAATGCGATATACAGTACGTTTGTAGTAAATGGAGAATTTACTCGGCCGCATAGAACCGATCATGGTCACGAATTTGTCTCTGGAAATCATCGTCGAGGATCTCCTGTCGCCTCTTGAGTTCTACCCGCCACTCCTTAATCTTCGATTGATGCTTCTCTTCCAATTCCCGGTCTTTTTGTGATTCATGTTGAAGTAGCAGAGCACGTTTCTCGTCGTGGATTTGCTTGAGTTCACGTTCGGCAGCCGAGGACGCTGCCTTCAGTTCCTCCATTTGCCGACGTTGCTTTGTCTGAAGGCGAGCGAGTTCGGTTTTGTATCTGTTCAGAAAGAAACAGAAACGTGTTATTGTCATGCGAAGAGTGGATCAGCTTTTCAACGTACATAAATGTCATAAAATAACGCAGCACAGCTTGCAGTAAGCTTCTGCCTGCGAACACAAAACAAAATTGGTTAAAATGATCTACTATCAATTGGTTGGGGGTGCGTTTTATTAGGTATTAGCAAATCTACAAACCTAAGCTTCAGCTGCAGCATATGCTTCAATGCCAGATTCGAACAGCTGCTTCCGGCAGGAATGAAAAATATAAAAGGTAAATCTTTAAAAGTGCCCTGGGTATTATTTACGTAATTGAATTCCACTTCAAATATGTTCGACGCGCATGATGGAGATATTTTTCTTAAATCGAACATGTCAGAATATGGGACAGCTTAAGTTTTGCCTTTTGTACCTCTTTTTCTCGGTTTCTTGGAATGATCGTAGACGTTCCCGATCTTCGGCCTGACCATCCCCTCCTCCGATCCGTAAACTCTCCTTAAACATCTGCTCGCGAACCTTCATTTCTTGTCGCATATGTTTCGGCCATTGACGCCGCTCCACGGCGTGCGCCTTCTCGAGATCTTCTTCTCGCCGGTCGCTCATTCTCTTTGCTTGTTGCATTTCCTAGTGGAAAGACGCCGTTTGAAATGGTTTTCTACGAAAGGTTTGTGTATAAAAGTTTTGTCAAAAGATTTGCACTTCTTGACTCTGGAATATTAGCAATTCGATTTTTGACAATTTGCAATTTTCACTATAACACTATTACAATAGTTTTATCGTGCTATATACCAACACGTGCGTACTTGCTTATCAGTTGCTTTCCTTAAATCTCAGGTACCCTATAGTGTATTACATACTACAAGAAACAGCTTGAAAACTCAAAAAAAAATTACAAACCGGCCCTTTAGTTACCTTTTCATGCCGAACAACCATCTGATGCTTTTGTAACCGGAAGCAGTCGTGAAGCTGTCCCTTGGCCAACTGGAAACGATCTTGTTGTTGGCGTTCCTCAAGCTCCCATTGCTGACTCTCCTTCTGACGCGCTAATTGTTGTCGGTGTAGCAAAAATTGCATCTCAGTTTGGGCCACCTCCTTCCGGTGGTTTTCGGCCAGAACTCGAATGGCCTCATCATGGCCTTCGTTGAGCTGTCGTATGTATTGTTCTTCCCGCTGAACATGATCGGCGGTTAATCGATCGGTACGTTCTTTTAGCACCGTCTTTCTCTGGTCTCTAGCGAAGGACGACTCGATTTCACTGCGCAGGTTCTTGAGCTCATTCTTGAGTCCTTCCCTGAAGGCCTTAAGTTCTTTTTCCTGTTCCGCCCGGATGCGTTTTGATGCCACCCGCACCTCGACGTCGTGCGACTGTTCCATTTTCTCGATGCGTTGTTTTTGTGTGCGCGTCAATGCGTCAAGGTCCGTCTCGTAGTTGCGCTTGAGCATGGCGAGTTCGTGCTCAAACTTCTTGTTCTGCTGGTCCAGAGCCTGCTGCTCCCTAGTGTCGAGGTCTGTAAACTGTTTGTTCTCGATTTTCTGTAATAGCTTGAGCTCTCGGAGCTCCTGCTTTCTCTCCTCGTGGTAGTCCTTTGTGTCCTTGTCCCCGATGATCACCTTTTCTGTTGTGCGCGTCACTTCTTTACCATCAATAACGAAACGGCGTGTTTTCTTAAGCGTTTTTTGCCTAGTATTATGTATAGCGGGACGTTGCTGGCGCTCCTCCTGCCGCTTCTTGGCCGCGGCAACGGGTGGGGCACCCGACTGTAACGGTTGCTGCTGCGGAGGTTGACCATTAACACGATTCTCCTGTTCAACAACGGTAGCTGATGGTAGCCGGTCGACCTTTTCGGCTGTGGCCGTTGCTCGCTGTAATGCGTCACGTTTTTCGCGGTCCCCGCTATCGCGAGGTACGGCTGGAGCCGAAACGGCCCGCAACGCGTCCTCAGGAATTTTCTTCGGTTCACTGCTGCGCGA
The DNA here is from genome assembly GCF_002532875.2 of Varroa jacobsoni. Taxonomy (NCBI): domain Eukaryota; kingdom Metazoa; phylum Arthropoda; class Arachnida; order Mesostigmata; family Varroidae; genus Varroa; species Varroa jacobsoni. The sequence continues at coordinate 265,013 of NW_019213257.1, read as the reverse complement.
GGGACTGCAATACGCCGATAAGAAAGTAATCGATGAATTAATTAACAGGCCATTTCAGGCTACAAATAGAAACATTTTCTTTTTAGACGGGCGAAAATTCGCCATGGGTTAGACATAGCACTTGTACGATAATTATATTTGAACCTGATCACAATCCTTGAACTGCTATGTATTGAGCCCGAAAATGTGAACGAAGGGTATGACACCTGAGTCTCCTGCGTTGATTTGTAGAATCCCGCATCGGAACGTGTTCTGTAATAGGACTGGCTGAGTTAGAGGTTCTTCCTAGGGGTGAGCCTCCTTTTTGCAGCTTTACGCTAATTGGCACCTCATGTTCATTTCCACGATCACGCGTACAACCAATTGAAGACGGTAGGACTTCAGTGCTTTTCCAGCTCGATGACGGCCGCCTATAATAGAACGGTAAGAAATATATTAAAAAAAACTCTTAAAGAGGAGCGAGTTTGAACGCTTACTAAAATGGAGAACTCTTACTTGATTCCTTTTACTTTTGAACACATCGAATGCATGCTGTTTTACATAGTGTATGTCACGATAGCAATATATGAATGTAATGAACCTACAAGACCTGCATTCGGCGTTCGGGTGCATTTCAGTGATAAGCCTATCGTGCGATCATGAATGCCCATTCACCCCAACGACATAGTGCTCATCAACTTACCTAAGAGCGGCCTCCTGCTCGCTCTCTGACAGCGACCTTGTCCTAGTCCTCAAAACAATCACTCCATTGACTCCACCGCTCTGATTCGCGCTGCTATTATTCAAGTCGTTACCGTTAACTGGTCCTCCTATTCTGCAGCTGGAATCTTTCACAACGGCTCCTTCACCACCCACCGATATGACACTTACATGATCTTGCAATGTGCCGTTATCGTAATCGGCGGATGGGGTTGGTCCATGAGCTGTCATCACAGAACGGCTGGCCCTATCAGCCGTTGGTGGCACCGAAGGTGGAACCGAAGCCGGTACTGATGAAACAACAACAACCTCACCACCTATTACACTACCCCTGATCGCCTCCTGTTCTAAAGTAGGATAGGCGGAGTTGTTGCATCCTTGCGATGCGGCCTGGTTAGCGGAGCCTAACAGAGTCGACACTGGCGTGCCTCGTTTTCCGACCTGCTCGGGTAGGATAGGTGGGGGTGGTTTCGGAACGACGCAGCCGGAGTCGCTGTCCTCTGAGGGACTTTCATCGGACTGATCTGGAGTCGGGATAGAGTACGATGAGATGTCTGTAATTTAGATAACGTATTGGAGCATAATAAGAGAGAAAACGTTCTTGAGCCATTGGAAATGTGTTTAATTTTCATCTGAAGGGGGTCATGGTGTTTTTACCTTTTTTAAATGGGCATGCGCATTCCGGACATTACACAAGACAACGTTGTTAAACATTATTACTTTATATTTGCAGCTCCAAACATGAACCTACATATGACATTAATTTAGCAACGGAACATTTAGAACTCAGTGTAGTTGCTTCTGCATTCTGATTTGTACAAAGGATAATAAATTATCCATGACAGTCCGAAGGATTTATTACTCTTACTAGGCTAACCTAATCTAAGCTCAGAAAAACAAACACTAGACGTCTTCATAATTTCGAATATCTTCAACATATATAAAGATTATTTAGCCTCTGTTTGCTTAAACCAGTACGAATTTCCGAAGTAACAAGATGTATGGCTCCTTTTGATGACACGAATACCCACAATTGCTATCGCTGCTGCCGTCAAAGTAACTCCTCTTCTTCTCCGCAATCATCTGCTTGAGGTCCTCCAAAGATACAGCGGGCCGCTCGTCTCTTTTGGTCACTAGGACTCTATCAGTTTCATCAGCGGTCTCCTGGTTGTTGATGCTGTTCAGTACCTGATATTCTGAAGTCTTGGCTTTGACACTTTCCGTTCGCGGTTCGTGCTCGGCTGATCCACCTACATTTTCTAACTCTTCATCCTCCAATGTTTTGCTAAGATCGGGCGTTTGGGGACGAAACTCTTCAAATTTAGATGCCTTCTCCTCAATGTCGGGTGTAACCTTACCCGTAGGAACGTCTGAAGCTAAAAAGTATCAAAGAGCAAGCAACTCAATAAGATTCTTGTGCGAAGAACACGTTTGTTGTCCTCCCTACTTAATTAATACACTGCTGCATCTAAACACAGTCATCGTAAGTTCCCTTTTCAATAAAGAAGTTTCCAGTATTATCACATAAAGAAGTAAATTTTTGAAATAACACTCGAAGTAATCAACCACAACTGACTGTTGTCTTCTTAACCAACCTCTCAGCCTTCTTTCCAGAGTATCTGCAATAACCTGCGGCTGATGTCTATCGCCAGATTCCTGAAGTATAACCTCTTCGGCCGATTTCAAAATTGCCGATTTCAATTTCTCTTCGGCAATTGCCCCACTAGTTATTGTCGGGGGTTTTGGTGCAGGTTTTTTGAAAGTCGGTTTCCCGCCGGAATCGGTTGGGGACAGAGACGGCGGACCGGGCGATGTGTTTTTCCTAGTAGAAATCTCCCTATTGCCACTCTCCCGGACAGGACTAACATGTTTAACTGCTCCGGGTGGCGGGGGTGCGGGCTTTTTCTTTGTTGGGCTAACGAGGTCCTTTACACGCTGGCCAGAACCGAGATTAGCAGTTCTCGGTGGAGATTCGCCCTGACGGTGGGGTGGCAGTGGAGTGGGCAACTCCTCCGGTGTTGACGAACTCGGCGGCGTAAGCAACGCGAGCTGTTTGTCGTCCTGAGGGGTCGATGGAGTACTGCCCGTTCCTGTGCCAGCCTTCAACGTGCCGTCGTCTTCACATGACATCTGGGAGCTCGTTTCCCCATTCGACTCTACCACCGACGCTCGATACTGAAAAATACAAGCTGATTAAGCTATAGCAAAGAGAAGAGACAAAAACCAATAATGCATCGTAATATGCATAAATAAATGTGAGAAGCTGAGGCCTGGCTCGGTTGCTCTTACAAAGGAACTAGTTTGACTTAGCCGAAATTTTTCAGCATAATTAACCATCTACAGAAATACATACTGGAACAACACATATTGAAGGTGTAGTATTGACAGACTATTCTTTAAGCAAAATAGGTATGACTAGTCGTTATCTGCAGTTAGTTGAGGCAAACGACGATCTTGTGAAAGCTGGTGCTAAAACAAAGCTTCAGACTCACATCTTCCTCCTCCACTTCTTCAACGGTGACGTCAGCCTTGTATTCAGCTATGAGGTCACAAATTGGCTTGCGATCAATGATTAACTCGTTGACAAACTTGTCTCCGAGGAGTTGATCGGCTGTTGGCCGTTGAATGGGGTCCTTGATGAGGCATTTCCGCAGGAACTCACTGAAGTCTTTGCTCCACCTGAATTGCAAATTAATGGCGGCTATATTTAAGCATCTCACGTGTGTTTTGCTAGAACACTTGATAACTTTACGACGAATGATTGCTACCCCAATTTTAAGGGGTGTGCGAGCATCTATAAGCTGGCAGCTTTGCGTTAAATAGTTTTGAAGAATACAATAGTGATAATAATCGTAAAATGGCAAAAAAAAAATTATAGACAATCGAATGTATGATACGTACAAAAAATTCACGCCCTCTGCTTACCTGTGAGGCATATCCAGTTTTGGCGGATCATTCTTCTGGATCTTGAGCAGAACCTTCATGGGCGCAAGGTCATTGTGCGGAGGGCCCATCTGCGCAAGTTCGATTAGCGTAATGCCAAGACTCCAAATATCGGCTTTGTAATCGTACGGCTGGTCCTTGAAGGTTTCGCATACGACAACTTCGGGGGCCATCCAGTACGGCGTGCCTATAAACGAGTCCCGTTTTTGAAGTGTAAACTTGTTCTTGGCCGACACGCCGAAGTCGGCCATCTTCACCTCGCCTTCGAGTGTCAGAAGGACATTTCCAGCCTTTACATCTCTGGTAATAAAAACAAATAGCGCATTTAGCACCAGCGTATTATTAAGCCATTGTGAGAAATCCTGTAAGTGTTGGATTTCTGATTTTGGATTGTTATGACCAAGCTGAAAAGTCGCTGCTGTTGTTCGAAATAATAAACACGCATGAAATGTAAGTTGACAGTTTTCACACTTCCAGTTATAGTAAAATTATCATCGTAGTAGATATTTGACGCGAATATTATGCCTTACATAGCGAATTTATAATTTAACGGGCCTTTGAAGCGAGTAATTAGCCTGCTTCATTAGGCTCCACTTACAACTTGGTATAAAATTAATAATCAATGGTATAAAAGCCCTCGTAGATAAAAAAAAAAAAAAATTGAGCAAACTAACGCATGTTATAGCGTTATCAGAATCGCACTTAGGTAGGATCTATTACTCTTGTCCTAGGAACACGCAGTTGCTTCAGGCCGACCTAACGACGGAACTACAATAGATAGCTCTTTGGGCAAGTGAAAAGGTAACATTTTTTAGGTTCTCAAAGATGTCAGTGAGATTTGAGCGCGTTACGGATTTGAAATTCTATTACGGCACACCAGTTGTTATCATTAATACTGTACCATCAGCAGTAGGAGTTACACATTTTAGGTGGATTCTTTTGCGATCTAAATATTAAGTATAAGTACATAGAAACTGCAGGTATAATTATTAAGACATTTTGCACACCCTACGTAATATAGATAGCAGCGCTAGTGTTTGGCCGGTTATTTGATGGTATTTTCTATACAAGGAAAGCTGTCCATTGTTATTTAGGTCATTCGACTAGTATTTTTGAAATTTTTAATGTTTTAAATGTTTTGTTTCTTTAGATTTTCAGTTTTTTGGCCAGCCATAAACCCGAAATTCAATTTCTGAGTGGCGTATCATTTGACGCACAACAACTATGTAAAATAAAATATCTTAAAAATAGTCAATGGTTTAGATCCCAAATCAAAGCTGTGTAAGTGTCAATAATGGCACATGAAAAAGCATAAGCTAAAATCTTAATTTAGGTGCCGTGTATATATGTTTGCCTTAGTTATAGATACTGTAGATTTTTTTTTTTTTTTTTTTACAATATGAATGCGTCAATAGTTCGACTTTTCCCCAGTCTTCCGAAGGTGCGGTTTGACTAAAGTATATCTAAATGCGATTGCCCGACACGCTCCTCGTGTTATAGGTTAGTGTGTCGTAAATGTACACTAAACATATTGTGTCTCCCAAGAGCTTTATGACGATTTGTCCTAAGATCTTCTTTCTCAAGATCGAAGAATAAAACCATACTGCCCTTGGTTCGAGTTCAGGTATCGATCTGTTCCTACATATCGACGTAAGAGCTGCGTCGATAACTCCGCTAAAACTAGGCTGGTCTAAGCAACTCAATGTAGACATTTTTTTGACGCAGACAAACGTTACAGATACGCCTCGATGGCTAAGCCAGGACTAGCGATGACAATAAGGCGATTATAGTACGTTCATTTCCAATAAAAGCTGGTCTAAACTGCAGCTTGCACCCCCTCGAATATGATTAGCGACACACGTTTGGCACAGCTGGCTACTAGAAATGTGTTATTATTTCAAAAACCCAATTAATTCGGCCATTTTATAGCATAATAACCATTGGTATCTTCACAAGCTACTATTTAAGGTGAAATCAACTACTGGTCTTTGATCGGATCTGCCGGTAACAAACCTACCGGTGAATGACGCGATGCGAATGTAGATAGGAAAGGGCCTTAAGCATTTCTCGACAAACGTAACGTATCTGTGGCTCAGTTAGCGGCCGCTCAAGATCGACCATGATCGAGTCGAGAGCTCCTCCCTCGCAATATTCGAGGAATAACTGAAATAATTGCAAAAATCATTGTAAGATTATTTTTGATAACAAACAACTAATAGCGCAGATTTTATTAAAATTCGATATATCGTACAGTTAAAGCCCCGGACCCACAACCATTAGCTTCTGAATCCTACTTTCGGCTAGTTTTTTTTTTTATTATTTTTCTACTAGCATCAGCTCACCGCACAATTATGTGCTTTGGCGAAGTGGATACCATCGCACTGTCTACCTGAAATATATTCAAAATAGCTCACACTGGCCGTAGGCAGTACGTTCTTAGGAAAGCTGTTGCTCGGGAGTAATGCAACAAAAACCTAAATTAGTCCTCCGTCTGGTTCTTTAGCCATGGAATTTAAATGGAGAAAAGATAACGAATGAATTAGTTCCATGCGCAAAAAATTTTTTTGCCATTTTTTGGTGATTTCATTTAATTCATGTTCTTGCAATAACTGCTAGCAATTTTTAACGATCGTTATGTACTTAGATTTTGAGAGAGTACGATATAACAGATCTTTACATCCCGCTACGTAGACTTGTTCTTATATTACCATTATCTGAAACTTCTGAAACACCCACATACATTTTTTAATAAGACGGGCTCGGCTATCGATAAATTTTAGCTGTATATCACTTCAGTTGTTGTGGCAGATGGTCCTAATATACCATATCTCGTTAAATGTTATCTGATGTTGGCCTCCAACACCGCGACATGCCGCATGTTATTCAAACAGGTATCGTTCTCTACTAATCGCAAGCAACCTCATCCTAAGCACAATGGGTCTTCGAGCGATTATTCAAGATGGAATATATAAAAATGCTATACACATATATGGGGAACCCCTTGGCTGAATTCGTCGTACACGTATCTTATTCACACGCCATTATTTCGCTTCCGCTGGAAGTCAACGCGAAAGGAAAGGGGCATTCTGGTACATGCACTACCCTTATGTCGTATTTTCTCTGACACGACAAAGACCTTCTGAGGCGTATGCTCGAAGAGGGTCGTCTACTGTTCATATAGACTGTTACGCTGACACGGACTGCGTGTATCACTTCGAATTTAAGCAGTTTTAATCAGAACTGAAGTTTTCTTCCCCGCTTAACAGGTTGGAAAGGCGGGGGGGGGGGGGGTATACCAAAAATAAGATTTTGCCTAGAAGAGCAACACATATAGCGAAAATATCTGCGCAACACACTGTACTTTCGAGTCATTTTGAAATCATATGCAATGTGTCAGTAGTCAGGGGGGAAGATTTAAACCAGCAGCGTTAAATGATTAAAATAAGTTACAGCGTACTAACAATGATACTATGTAGATTTTATATATAATAATGTAGATAACATTATGTACATTGTGTGGCTATTTCTCGTTAATTTTAGCCGTGAAGAGAAGTCATCGTTTTTGAATAAATCTCGCTAATAGGTAGTTCTAAGTAAGTAATGGACATTTAGATAAATCAGTTAAAATGTCAACAAGTGGTGATGCAAACCCAACCAAGAACCCATTGGGAGAAAGTGGATAACATGGACTCATGAGAGTAAATCTGTCCCAAAGCACTTCGTACAACAATTCTAACAATGCCCCCAGATTAACTCAGTATCTCCAATGGGCAAAGAAGATGGCGCTCCAACGTATATACAATGACCAACCAATTTCAGATCGAAGCAGGTGAACCAAAGAATTTAACATCTCTCTCTAATGATTGATTGATTATTCTCGCTTGACTGCAACTCATTAAAAATACTGCTGATTGCTGAAGCAGCCTACGAGGCAATTCACTTTAAATGAGACGGGGGAGAGGTGGCGAAATTAAACGTTAGTGCTATTGATTTTTTTTATTTGCAACATGATGATTATCATATCACATACATATACAAGGTATAGCGAATATTCTCATTCGTTTTAATCGGTTGGGCTACGTAGTTCATTCAACATCTTTCAATGTGTTTAGGCGACTAGCATTTGGCCGAATTCCAGCTTCTTTTACCCGCCCGTACTCGAGTGATCTCGCATGATCCACTATTTTTCTAGCTAACAGAGTGAGAAAATAAAAGTCCGTTTTCGAAAAATACATTTTCATGTCGTAATGCCGGCGCTAGGAACCGGACCGCATCTTCAGACGGTACAACCGAAGGAGACCTTCGTAAACAGCAAACAAAGCTCTCTCGATCGCTGACGTGTCGTCTACGTACAGCCGGAGCAATAACGTTGTTCCGTGATGCGATTCGTATAAGATTATGACGACGTTTTAGCTTTCCTTTTTCTTCTTCTTTTTTCATCTGACAACATCTTCAACCTCGCATTCCCCATTTTAGTCGTCGGACCAACCGACTATTGGCTAATTTCTTTTACAGCTCGGTCCACCATCAGAGCTATAGCTGGAAAGCGACCGGACCAAGCCGATGTATTCCACTCCGTAGACTTCCCTTTCCCTATACCCGCTGCATTTCATTCTTTCACATTGAGTAGGTAATTGACCGATTTGGACGAGCGACGTTATTCGAAGTAGGTAAATTAGGGATACATATGTATACAATTATCGCCAGTCCAAAAGCGATCTCTCCTTGAAACATTCATCACAATCTCTGATGACGGGACGGACGATTTCATATTATTGGTCAATGAACAGCGATAAACATTGAGACCAACAAATGGCCTATTTATTTGTAAATTTTCTAGCTAGCAATTTGTTCGTCAAAAATAAACACGCTTTAACTGGGACTTCGCAGGTTTTTAAAACCCCATAAAAAATTAGGCACATGGCACACACTTACGGAAGCTGACTAATTCCCGCATCCCTAAAAGCTTATTTAAGCTGCTCCTAGATCTTGGCTAAGTTATACAACTTGTGGCTTTAGAAAAACTTAGGGGTAACATATAAAAAAAGTTCAGCGTATTCAATTAGTTTTCTAGGGCTAGCTACGAGTGAGGCTTTGAAGGAGTTTCTATTAAGACGTGAGGCGCATCTCTTCCATTACATAAAGATACTCGAGTATAGCCAGGCTTTAAAATGAGATATTTTTTTGGTCCATAGATGCCGCCACAAATCCAGCCCAAGGTTGAAACCTCTGCGAGAAAAAGGCCAAGGGCATGCCGCTTATTCAAGGTTAGTGTCGTTTCTGCGCTACCAACAAAAAGTAGGCCTTTTGGGTTTCGGGGTAGACTAGCTACACTTATGCCTAAATAAATGTACGTGTATAGTTTCATTGTATGTACCGTACGTATGGAGATTTTTCCAACTAAAAATCTATTCACGCTGCTAATATTTGCCAACCATTTAACATGCTGCAATGTGTTTATTTGTAATTTAGGTATTCCTCAATATTTTGTCGCGCAATAGTCCCGATCATATCAAAATTAAACATAGAAGCGCCACTTATTTAAGCTATGGGACCTTATTTGGTATCAACTACGTTGTAGCATTTTAGTACCAATAACTTCCAGTGGGTTTATTGCCAGCGACAACTTTAGATTTATTGTTATTACTGGCGAATGCCATCTGTTTTAACTAATACCAGACCCTGTACATCGGTACGTTCTTCTCATCAAACGTCGAGAATCTGGAATAACGATGAAAGTGATCTGTGGGTCGCAGGATCCATAACACGACATATACAGATACTACGCCTTTCCTAGCTTTTCCACACCGCCATACTTCTCGGGCCTTATTTTTAAACAAGATTCTAATTAGAATTACCGATAACAGCCTGCACTCAAACATCACAATACCCTTGACCTTAGTCACTAATTGTTGTATAATTCTACATAATTGCTATCACAACATCAAGTCGGCCTCATTATCAACCTATCGACAATGTCGACTAAGTTTATCCGACCGTCGAATAAGTTTAATCTTCTTAATACTGAAATCTAACCTTACCCCTTACTTACATTTGTAAGTTATTTTATACACATGCATAAATATATTAGAAAAACAAAAACAATTAGCAACAATCACCGATAAACTGCTAGAGCGTAGGCTTCAATTTACATCGTATAACTGTCTGTCTATTAATGGCGTTTATTTCAATCAATAACTGAGCAGTTGCAACATTACTGCAGTCCTGTTCACCTGCTCAGGCACTGAAAATATTTGAACGATTTATCCTCCATTATTTTCCCCAATTGCAGGCTGGCACCCGTATCTTACTACATTAGGTCCAGCACTCCGAGACAATCTGCATCATTGAGCTTTCTTTAGCGTCCTCGTTTGTACGCGTTCGACGACGACGCCGTTCGTCGTTTAATGTTCTATTGGCATTGTGGCATTTGCAATCATCTCGTCTGCAGGCAGCGTTCGTCCAAACGAAGTATTCGAATTAGCGATAGATATCCCTACTTCTACAGGTTACTCTAGAGTGATGCAGTCGATGTGCAACTGCAGACCATCTATTGCAGAAGCCTTCATTGCCCTGAACTAAACCTGGTATTTCGTCGTCTGTCAGAAATAGCATTCTGCTCCCTGCCGTGCAAAAGCTCAATAGTTAGAACAGTCCATGTGCACGCCTACGATCATTCCTTTCGACCTTATTCAGTCGCCTGGACTGCCATGATCGCTCTAAGAGCGGAGACTATTATTCTGAAGAGCGGAATGAGGGCCACTAGCGCGGCCCCCGTAACTGCGACAGCTTGTCCTGCTATCGGCCCGCCAGTCCTAGACGATTCATAGCACGGCACCACATGGCGATGGCACTTTGCTGCCATTGCGTCGAAGAAGGACGCGCTGTTTGTTTGTCTGCCTATCTAGTTACGGCCGCCGACCATTCAGGCATCATGTCACCATGCCCCAAATCAGCATGCCGTAATTCCCGGGAACTATCCATAGCAGCGTCGCAGTGACACCTGTTGTAGACTTGCTAAAGTGGAAGTGAAGGACAATCACGGGGCCAAGGCTGCTCTATCATAAAGGCCACTACAGTCGGCCGATGATCTAATGTGATTTTGACTAACTGGTTGTATTGACCTTGTTCTTCATTATTTTTCAATAATAACAACACTCATCCCAAATGGCACAGGGGTCAAGTTATCCTTTGGAGGCTAGTTTAACACGGCAATGATGATTATTGAATAAGACAAAATATTATCTATAAAAATCTTTGTGCATAAGATAGAATCGAATAAAAGTAACGTATTACCACTAATGATCTACGTTACGGTCATGAGGTTCCCACTCCTATCACTTGTATATACACATATGTATGCAGCATAATCGCAACAATATATGCATATATTTTTGTGATTATACTGACCTTAGCGTAATAATAATAATTATGTCAAAGAAAGCAAAATAAGCACTGGTACAGAGTGTGAATCTGCTGCATTTATTGCTGAGCTTACATACCGAGACAAATATTGCCGACCCTCAATCTGCTAAGCAGACGACCACACACTCATGTAACGAATAGGAAAAGGGTAAAAAAAATAAGTATCCGCTTATGCGGAACGGATTGGATCAGTTAAATAATGAAGACAACCCTGTATGCTTACCCATAATTCTTGATCGTGCAAGAACGCCTCCTTGAGTTCGACAATGTTGGCATGTCGGCATTCTGACAAGATGTCAACTTCTACCGTGAAATCCTCGAGATCCTCGTCCGAATCAAGCTTGCAGACTTTAGCGGCCGCAAGCACGCCCGTCTCTTTGTGCTTGGCCTGCAAATACCAAATGCCGACAACGTTAGCAGGATTTCGTCGCTTTATTCTTCGGTAACCACGGATTTATAAATTAACATTTACATTGTTTATTGTTTCGTTTGTCCACTTTGGCTAACGGAGGGACTAAAGCATTGAACGTCTACGTGTTTTTATCACAAAAGGTATGCGTTTACGAAGCATTTTTCTGCAATATCATCAAAGTGCGTATTTTGGAGATAGCCAACACCAATTAACGTAATGATACTAAATTAGATGAACTTCGAAACTCTATTTCACAGACGCAGGCCACAGGACCTGCGCTCACCCTCGTTTCTTACAATCGTCAGGCTAACAACAACACACTAACGAATAGTAACCACACTTCCAAAAATCATATTTTCTCGGAAAAATTAAATGATCGCCTAGTTTAAAAGCAATCAATATTATGATAGCAGTCCAAAAGTGCGCTTTACACAATTTTAATTGTCTGTAATCAAATTATATTGTGGTGGTGTATTTTCCCAGTGGGATCTTTAAATGGTAACACTTAGCTTTATTGAATCTTTGTTACGATATTTAAAACCCAACGAAAAACAATAAGGTTTAGCTCTGACTGCGAGTAGGTTTCGTTATAAAGTTACGTGATTAACACTGCGTCTTAGTATCACAGCAAAAAAAAAAACTCTCAGAATATATATACATAAACAATCAGTGAACGAACCCATCGAGTCGTTTTTACAGCTGGTTCGCTTTGCCAACATAAGCTTAAATCTACACTTTCGGCCTAATACGTAAATCAGATATATGTGTAAGGCATGAAATACCCTTACTCGTATGCTTTTAAGATATCGCAATAAAAGCAAGCTTGATAATATTTTTTTTTTCTAATTGTACCGCTTTGTTGCCATTACTGTTATCGGTCTCAGTTCGGAGTGCGACTATTTATTTTCTGTCACATGATTGGTATTATATTCGGGTAGACATCACTGCTATATTCAGCATATTGTCCAGCTTACCTTGTGCACTTTTCCGAAGGCCCCATCACCCAATTCACCGATGAGTTCCCAGAATTCGAGAGGATTCGTTTCATAACGGATGTTGTGACTCAGCTTTCGCCGCTTCGCATCCTGGGCAACTGCTGTTGAGTTTGTGTTTAACGAGAAAATCTTTTTGATATTCGAAAAGAACGACATGTTGCGATCCTGCAATGTAAAAATACAGAAAATCATCAAAACGAGACATTACTAAGATTATAATGAAATACGATTAGCTAGAAGGCAAATCCCAACACAAACTTCTTATAGTTAACTGTTAGTTCGACATCATAAACCCATTCCGAACTTCGTAGAACCCAGTTAGCCAAATTTAAACCGAACACACGTCAGCTATCGTCATCCACGTAACAGGGCGTTGTCTAAATGAGGCTGGTGTCTATTTACTCGTCTTGGCCAAAAACATTTATCTACCAATGAATTTGTTTTCTCGTTTTTAAATTGACGCAGACTTAGTAGACCGAGCTGGTGGCTTATATCTTAAGATCTATCTCACCACAGTGGAAGATCGTTACCTATGCTTTACGTAGGATCGTAACGGGATCACTACAAGATTTGATAGCAGTCTATTACTGCTACTAGTTGACATCGAAGAATCAGTACATGCCAAGGAAGACGTGGAGAGCAGAAGTACGGAAGTCAGAATTTTTTTTTATTTAAATTGGAAATTTGTATTGTCAAGCGTTAGAGTTTATACGTTGCACGATATTCAGTCCTTCCAGGCAAGGAAATATCCCATAGGTTATCCACACTGGAAATAGACCCATCTAAATTCGGTCAGGACTCCTTCTCGACTCCAGCGCTATGGCAACGACCCAGTCTATCTCCTAACCATAGCATTGCTTACTGTGTCCTAAATTTGGTTAGACAAGAACGAATCCTTGTAATGACCTCTGGCCTATGACTGAACTAACCGAGGTATAGATTGATGGGTGCCAAAGACAAAACTTTTAATGATTCCATTTCTAAAGGCTATTTCGGTAAAGCTTCACTTGTAAACATAATTTCATTACTTTAGTCATATCTGTCTGTGGCTGTTATGCACGCGTGTAAACGAGATAGTGACGCTGGCCGTCTGAAGCCCCGCTCCCTAACTTCTAGCCGCCTTTTGGCCAAACAATCTCTCTAATGAAATAGGTTCGACATTTACTTCTAATTAGTTGATATTAATCCGTAAACGCAATATTGAGAGCAATGGTCCATTATCCTTGAACTAATGAGGCTAAGTTCACGTAGAGGTCCACATGTCTGTGTCGTATTCTGCTCGTAAATACCATTTTCAGCTTGCCATATCGTTCTAGTATCAAACGGCAAATCAGCGTTAGCTTTCTTTTTCAATCTGTCAAACGTGGCGCGGTACCTTGACACAACTCCGCCTAACTTTGACGTCGCTATCATATCATAGGCAAATCCAGATGAAACGACTTCCGGAACAAATTCTTGTTCCTTGCTTTTCACTAGGTGATAAGTATTATATGCGTTTGTACAAATGGCAGATCTTTCTGTGCCTGCTTGTAATAGCTCGAACAATACTGAATTGGGATAGTTAAGATAACGTTCACTAGAAAAAAAAAACGCTGACGCTGTAGTGTGACATCTATACAGCGATATGCGAAGACAATGAAGAAGCGTGCCTGATTATGCGCACGTCGGACCAGACGCAGAAGGTCATCAAGGCTGGACCATGTTATTCCAGCAGTCTTCAAATGGCAACAGCCTAACATATAAACTAAACGCACAGGATCGTCTATGCGTTGCGCGCTTTGAGCCATCCTTGCCCATCGCACAAATAATAGCGTTTCTTACATGTATCACCCTGTAGGTGTTGGGGAATGTTTTTTTGACTGTCATAGGCGGTGCACCAGTACCGAGGTGCGCAGACTCGGATGCCTCGATTAGTGAAATACTAGTCAATTTATTTATACCTCGTGAACATAATTGTTAGCTGAACAAAATAGGTTAGACATTCTATTAATTGTCAGAAAAAGTAAGCGTAAAAAATCGTAGCTTAAGCTAAAAGAAGGCACTGATTAAAATTCTAAAAGCCAATATCTAGCGAGCAGATCTGGCAGCGAGAACGATTCGGTATTCATTCAAGCCAGTATTAGTATCGATTCCCACACTGAACTGCTAATCTGCCACTGAGTCAAGGATACAACCAACACATCAGTGTCGTTCGGACACGGTGCTTCTCTAAACTGCAAGAGCGACCAGCTAGAAATACTAACATTAGCTAGACTAATTAGCTATATAGTTAAACGAGAACTAGTGGGGGTCATCTGCCATGCGTTACTACTACGATAAGTTCGGAAGTCAAAGAGGTGCGGACGCATGTTAGAGGTCGCCACCTGGCAGGCGATAACAGCTTTGATGATCTGTAAAAGCTGTTTCCGTACGAAGCGTTAAAAATAACCTCAGCGTTCGCTGCCGATTTGTCGGCACGATTGACAGAAGCCACTAACTGCGGACACAAACGCGACTGACCTTGCTACTACAGTACATACCGTCAAAACAGAAATGTAACGAAGAAATCTTAGAAAAAAGAAAACGATGTTTCTTTCACTCGATGCTTCCGAGCGCTGGTTGCCAGCATGAAGCGTTTACGCCCGCCTTCGAGCATAGACCGCCACGTGTCGGCAGGTCTAGTGGACAAACGCGTTACCGGCTACGCCATCACGGGAACAAGTGTTAAACATCTGCTTTTCTATAATTAGCATAGTTGTTATCACTACTAATATAGTAATGCGCTTTTACTGTTGCCTATTTGTATCGGTTACTTGAGACCTTCTAAACCGTCGCCTGTTCACCCGTCAAACACACAATCTATTAAGATACGTAAAACAATAGGCGTGGTAAAATACAATGGTCATAAATGACAACAACGAGGTGTCGACGATTCAACGTTCCATGCTTGCACGTTCAAGCTTTACAATTGAAACGAATTAGCTCGTCGTTGAACGTCGTGCTAATACAGATTTTAGTAGACCTGTTTGCGCTAGTCACGCAGGATCGATTCGTCACCGCATCGCGATGAACTACAGCGGAACGAATTTTATATATCTTTACTAGCAGTGCCGCTTGGAGATCTGAAGCTACTTACCAGCTCGTCATTTGACATCCGTGGCTCACTTTTGTCGTAGTAGTAGTAGTAGTATGAAGTTTCCATCTGGCACGAGTACGACAAAAATACGCTCACAGCCATTCAACACGGACGCCATAAACGTCTCTCCGTCTCTGTCTGCGACCAAACTTTGCAATGTCACATGTCGGTCTGGCATACTGTTAGCGTTAACGTATGTTGTCTAGGCAAACACGAATGAGAGGATTCAGGTTTAGCAGGATCTAGAGAGGAAAAAAATAACCGAATTGGCTGGCAGGCTTTCGATATTCTTTCTACTCCCGTCGTGTCGAAGTGTCCTGTGTGTGGCGAAAAATAGCCGATGTTATTCAATATATTTCGCTGGTTATGCAATGGCCGGCGCTGATTAACAAACGACTGACGCTAGTCAATTTGCCCATTAAGATGATTGACGGCCCAAACTGACCCGCTGCATGTTGCAACCGCATGAAGTAGACATTATCGAGTTGTTGCTAATTCGTTCGACTTGTCTGCTGGCGGTGTTTATACATCATATTATTGTTTACCTTTATATATTAGACTTCAGTACGAAGCGGCGCGTTTTATGCATCTGGCACACGCAGCTACGACACGATTACCATATCATATTCCACGCCTCTACATCCACGCTATTATATACCAAGAGGAATGCTCGTACTGAAGCAAATGAAGTCACTCCTCTCCCTTTCTAGAGAACCGAAAGATTCGGACGTAAATGCAACGAGGCTAACATTCGGCTATTACACGTGGACCGTTCGAGAAGAAAACAAAACACCAGCCGCCATCAGTGTATTTAAGAAGCGACACAGACGCAGGAAACGAGGCCACCCTCAGTTGTATTCATCCGCTGACTTGGACAGTAGCATGGACGATGCCACGTTTCCCTTCGCCGCCACCGGGTTCGAGCACGAACGTGGGAAGCACTTGCACAAGGAGTACACCAACACGGCTATAATTAGAGCGCAGGTAAACGAGGTTCACGTGCATCGACGGGACAAGCAACGGCCTGTTGGGCTTGTCCTTCATCACCTCGACGTCAGTGGTAAACACAAAAGCAAACAGTTATAGTGACACAAACAGTAGTACTACTCGGGGTCGTCGCAGTGGTAAGTCGTTGTGTTCAGAGTGGCTTACCACTGCGACCATTGAACCATTAGAGCACGATAGTAATCGAGCATCAGCATCGCCAGTCGCATTAACTCTGGCGACGCCACTCCTCAAGCAACGCCGTTGCGTCGCTTACGGTTTGGCCGGTGTTCAACCGCGATGATGACCTTTACGGAATTTCAACGATCGGTATCGTCTCGCGAACGTAACCTAGCCACAATTTGGTCTCTGTCTGCCCCGGTTCCCACCCAGCCCGCTTAACTTCATTAGCAAGTCATTCATTCTCACATGCAGGGTTACATGCTACGGGCGAGCCATGTTGTAGTGACGCGACACAACTGACCCCATTCGGGAGAAATGAACTAGCTGCGACGAAGAGCGCCGATTGTCAATGTCCAGTGGATTTAATGTAAGTGATTGCTAGAACAAAGATTTTCCCGTGTTTTACAACAAAAGAAACATTTCGAAAGAAAATCAAGGGCGAACGTACTATGAATTACGGGTCCGTCACAAGTGAAAGAAGTAATTCATGGGAAGCTTGCTCAGTTATCGCTGGAGGGGAAGAGAGCGCTCAGGCCGGGACCTAGCGCCAACTGCGGCTATCGATTGCCTGATTATTTTTTCCTTGCCGGGGTCGTTGTTAGTGTTGGTTTACTCGATTCGATTGTCCGTTCATAAGCAGGAAAACGGGAAAGAAACAGCTAGATCCAACAGAAAACACGGTATAATAATAGTACTACTATTATTATCGTATGCATACATTCTTCATTACTACTACTGCTATGACCAGTCGGCTAACGCTGCTAATGCAACTAAATAGAATGATTCGCTACTATTGCAGTAAACGATTTCTATGTAGAGTTTTTCTATATTAAGACAAGAGTAAGAAAATACCCGGAAATCATATATGGATGCTGCTGACTGAACTCGCTTACTTCACCGGCTTTCGTAGTAGTGGTCAAAAACGACTTTAGACGCAATGACTTTTCAGTTTTTCCAGGAACCGAGAAGGTCGACCCCCAAAGGAATTTCAATAGCACAGAATGAATGCTCTACAACGGGAACGTTCATGTTGCCGGACAGAACAACTGTGTGTGATCTTGGTTTATTGTCAAAAAAGTCATTTATCCTTATATTATAAAACAAAGAGTTCAAGCATAAAGCCAAGCTTATGGCTGTCAATATTGCAAAACAAAATTACGTGTTCAATAATTTCCACATATATATAGTGGAAGTGTGTTAACATAACGTTATGTGCGTCAATAGGACACAAGAAACAGTAAATTCGTCTGGAGAAATGCTAGCCAATATTTAGTAATCACTTGGCCATTCAGACGCTTCTACTAAATTTGTTAATGATTTTAAGAACTCATTTCAATCGTTACACGCTGTTTTTATTAACGTGACTGTCCGGTTTATTCAAACCGCGACCAGTTGGATCTACGGTATTCTCTATTGCTCATTTACTTAAAATATCGAAAAAATCATAGCCATGCTTTGCAGCTGAATAAATAATTACTGTAGTCTCATCTGCCCGATTCAATGTCAGGAATATGGTTCAGAGCACATTTTATACTCTATCCCACAAAAGGTCACTGAGAACTCAAGTTTGAACTAAAAAGTTGCATTCATAAAATTCCCTGGTGTTCCTGTAAGACATTGTGATGCGAATAATAAAAACAATACAGACAAACAGATGATTTTAAAAACTTGTTCTTGTTCTTCAACGGCATAAATGATCATGGTTTAGACCAAAATCAAACAAACTAAACGTTGATACTCAGCTAAATTTGATCAAACTAAAATCATGCAATGCGTTTCGCACGACCAGTGCCTCTTCTCAGGAGTAGTATTGTAGTAAGCCCTTAAACATGACGCGGCATGGAGCAGAATTGACTATAGCAGGCTATTTCTGCTGCTGCGACGCTTGTTACGTCTTGCACCTGCTTGCGCACCTTTTTACGATATTAAAGCACTTTATATATGTACATATATATATGTGTATGGAAATTTCATAAAAAGATAGATTAATAATATGCTTTCTTGGCGAGTTTCTGGCATTTCACATTAGTGGCTTTTCGTTTATGTACTATAACGCAGCACGGCAACACATTTCGTTTGACGTTAGGGTTAGCCTGCAGGCCCGTCCAACTTTTTCGCAGCTACTTAGAGATGCGTCACTGCCAACATCAATTATCGCCGGAAAGTGGAACCAAATTTGAACGGACTTTGATGATTTTATTAGGGGTTGACCTGTGAGCGTTTCACTGTGCCTTTGTAATGTCCGAACTTACTGTTCGCGAAGCTGTTCTTCATGACGCTACTTATTATATTATGTATAGTGATAGATTATGTAAGTATAGTGAAAATGCAGAGAACTGCATTTTCCGATTAGTCGCTCGTCGGCCTAGAGAACATTTTACTTTCAAAGTGTTCAAAGGGTTTAATTTTCTCTTGGAACTCTCCGAACTAAACTACCCCAATTAAATTTAGTTCTCTTGGGAACATTAAAATATTATATTTTAATTGCATAGTTTATTATTAAGCACTTGCGACGACTAATCTAGTCTAGTTTGTGCATGTTTAAGAGAGGAACTCGAAAACAAATTTACATCAATTGCAAGAGGCATATCCATCCGTAGAAAAAAAAAAAAGCTATTTGCGTAACGAAACATTGATGGTTTTATTAAAAGCTGTGCCACGGAAATTCCCGGTGAACGCTTCGTTCCAGTTAATCCAAGCGACGCATGCTGCTTTACAAAAACACGAACAGAACATGAATGAAAAACAGCCCAACCGTGTCATTTACTTAACGGTTTTATGACTGCTCTAATTCATCCTATAATATTCCCAAATCTATCTAAACGTTTCCTATATAAGCTTACCTGGCAAAGCAAAGCGATAGGCCATTAAATGAAAACAAAGTTCTTTATTATTATTACATACAGAATAACTAACAACCTGCAAAAGTGCAACCTATTCCGGCCTCAGCTTTTGGCGTTCTGTGGCGATCGCTTATAACCTTGAAAAAGATGTTTTGAATTTCCCGCCCGAACTCGACGTGAACCAAATATGATTTGGGAGAGATAATATGCGTTGCTCTGCGTAGAAGCCACGAATCATAGGCGTGTCACTGTGAGCCCTAACGTTGACAGATGATGATAAAGGTTTTACAAAAAGAATTCGACAGACGTGTAAACAGGCAATCGGCATAAGAGCAGCTGAATCTGCGCTAGAAAAACCTCAGCCAAATCCACTGAATCATCTCTTGGAAGGAAACTCCGAAGAGTCGGAAAGCTAATTGCGGATTAGCTTGTGAAGGAAAGCGCAGGTTGCACTCACGGTACATTTGGTACGAGAAAGGTCAAAACATGGAATTGGAACGTCTAGAAAAATACACCTTCCATATTAACTAGCACATAACTAAACTTATCGTGTACACGCTGTCTGCTCAGCGCGAGAAGCACGTAATTTTTGTGGCAGTCTGTTTTAACAATTCACGCTTGCAGAATCTGTTTGCAACGTTGCCATTTCGATCGATACGTATAGACGATCTTTCTCCACTCCAGCTCAAAGTATATTCTGTTCGTTTCCACATTACTCATTCGTAGACCAATAAATGACAGCAATAACCAGTTTCTACTTCAATATAAATATGAATTTCGCGCATGCCACGAAGTGACAAAGTGACGCGATTGCAGTATTGACGCCCCATTCGCGAGACAGTCACTAGGTTTGTAGGATTATCACTAGTAAGACAAAGGCTTCTATTTATGACGCTTCTATTTCAGCTCCATGTCCAGTGATGTGCGTCGTTTTCGGCTAAAGTATGACTCGCGCCCAAATATTAAAAATAGTGGTATTGATAACATCAGGAGGAAGCTGTACCTTCATCTGAAGAATCCATCATTAGGAAATAACCATTACGAATATATGTATAGGAGGTGCAGCTGGTCACTTCTACGTAACAAATCTAGCAGCATAAACAGTGACCAAGATCACTCACTGATCGGCTGATTCTATTTACCATTAGGGTGTATGGTGCGTACGATCCGGAAAGAGCATTAGCCAGCGCAGTCGACGCAGCCGCTACGACAAAACACGTTGCTGTCACTACAGTGACTCTCTGATGTTATCGTAAATAGATATAATTGATATTTAGCTCGAGTACTGAAAATGCCCAAAGAGCTGGTACTAATCATAGCTATAGTAGGAAGGAGATTTTCGATATACACATAGGCGCATTTGAACGGAGTGCTTTGTAGCAGTCAACAGTGGATCCGCTGCGATCACGCGGAAAGTAACACATTCGCGGCCGATGAGGGCGCGATCACGAGGTCAGCTGCCAGCGTACATTGGCCACATCGTGTAAGGACAGGACAATCAGACGGGCTAAAGCCTACCGAATAACAGCAGCCGAAAAAAAATTCAAACGCAATAGTTCTATTGGCGAAAACCCTCGAACGAATTCTAATCCGTTCAACAGTGTCGCACGGGGTTTGACAGCAGGAGTCGATTCGATCCGCTTCGGCTTGATGAAAAGGACGCAAAGCACAAAAACAACGAACTAACGCTAAATCCTCTTCACTTTATTGGAGGAACACAGTCAGTAATTAATAAATAGCTACAGGTAGTAGGTTAAAGTTCGCATTCGAAATGACTGCGCATGACTTTGCGCATACTGCTAACACGCAAAAGGACATTTATTTGCAGATAAAGTTGTAATTTATTCTTCTATGTTTCAATGTATATGACGATAATAATATCATGATGGCCGTTCGGTCCGTCACGTATTACTATTATAGGAGATCATGCAAGCAATGACTGGTCTTGTCGTATCCATTCGGGTAAGCCAAAAAAGGAAAAAAAAGGAGAATGATTTAGCGTTCAATTAGTGTCGATGAAGGAAGCGAAGAAGCAGGCAAACTCCCTCTGGGATTAAACATTGAAGAAAACATGCCGTTACTAATTTTCGAGTTTCGAAACTCAAAATAACCCGTATTCAAAAAAAGACCAATGTAGAAAGGAAAAATCGTTTTTGTTCCTCTCTCCCCCCCCCCGTTACCATCCTAATTCCGTCCTAGTTAAGGACTGTTTTAGACAGCTGGCCTCTTTCTGCACACAACGAAACATGTCCGTTCTTCATTCCACACTCAACCCACCCTACGTCTGGTCGGCGAAAACGTTATTGCTGCACCGTCACAAGAACTAAAAATTTTATCCTTCTCTATCTGAAAAGGGGACGCCACCGTTCCTCTCGCTGTCAATAAGTAGGACAGTTCACAACTGTCACGGGTACGTATTTTATAAATACAACCAATAGATAGGTCATGAGAGGCAGTGTACCTTCAGATCTGCCCTTACACACTACACTAACTTAAACGTCAACTAACAGTTCAGCCACGTATAACAGTTGCGATAGCAATCATCGCCTTAGATATGCAGACATACACTGCTACAGACAGCTAGCCAATTACCAACCAGAAAACAAGATGGCTAAAGCTGGTCTACGGAGCTGCAGTTTAAATGGATCAACAAGATCACTTAGTTACGTCCAACAAACAGCCGATTTCCGCTCTGTGTCGTGGTATTGCTTTCTTCGACCCGATCGGACCGGCCAAGAGGCCAATTTAATTGCCGAATCGCAGCATTAACAATCACTTGTATAGTCGTTGCATGCTATTGTGTGCTATACAGTATCGAATAACTGCCAAATCAATTATTTCAAATAAAATTCTAAAGCTTGCATTATTGCACCGTATAAAAGTACTAAACTGTTTACCCATTTGTACTAGATAACAGCTAACAGACGAATACACCTTTAATCCTGTGACCTTTCCCCGGGTTACAACAGTGGAAAAAGCAAAACCAAAAATATGTTTCGCAATGCGACTCTAAATTGAACCCATGCATCCAGTCGATGACCCCGATTACCGCAGTGGCCAATTTGTTCCATATTTAATATTATAATTAGTCAAGTGATGTATTATTTTGCGTAAAACATCTGCGTAAGCGTCATATATATATATATATATAGTACGTACAACAGCATTTCGTCGTGCGAGCAAATTAGATAGAGTATAATATAGATTACAACATAGGAATATGGTCGTTTCCGTAATTTGCATTCCTCCTCCATTACGTAATTGCAAACCTTAACAGTAATACAGAAGATCTTGTTAATAGTATATCACTATGCTAATTAATTGTATTACTAGTACGAAAAACAAATGATACTGTGAACGTTTTCAAATAACCTCTCCCTAATACGCAGCGTTTTTATTGCAGGTATAGTTCAATTTAGTCGGGGTTAAATGCCAACGTCAGCTAAGTAGCTGAACTAATCAAAGTAACTATTTTTATGATGATAATTATTCGTTTCATTTGTATCGTTTTTTTTCATTGGCGATTCTCGAAATGTAAGGTTTTCTTTTTGTTATTATTATTATGATATCGGCCTTCGGCGAATCAACCTTAACCGCACCGTTACTCACCCGACAGAACGCTGGTACACAGCAAAGGTAGTTTACCGACACTGGGAACTCCATTATGAGTACAGTTCGCTGGTTTCTATAGCGGACGCTTCTACCGCCTCTAGTTTACCCGTACATCGCTACTCGGGCCATATCAACACGCCTAGACTTCCAATAGCATAATCTCAGCGCTAACTATCATAAGCCGCTTGATTTGATCAGGAAACAGTTGTTAAACAGTCAAAAGATCAAAACAGTTCTAAGCAAACTTATCAATCAACCAAGCGTTGCCATGTTTCTTCAGTTTGGTCCGGGTACGATTCAGCTAACGCCTACACAATACGTTCAGTGTTGCCAATTGCTTATCATTGAAGGATGTCACTTCTATAAGGGTATAAACCGGCAGGCTCCCCTATGCAAGCTTTAACTAATTGTATAGCTATTAACAATATCACTGATCCATATAGACGTTAGCGTACACCTCGATGCACAAATATAGTTCGCACACTTTCTGTCGAGAAATAAAGTAGAGGATGATTCGAAATGACTCGTCAGCCGTACATAAAATTAAACACACCTACGCAACTCTGAGACTATGGGGGACAGAAAAAAGAAAGGAAGAACGCCCTCTTCTCGATATCTGCCTCTTATTTCCACA
Source organism: Varroa jacobsoni (assembly GCF_002532875.2). Lineage (NCBI taxonomy): Eukaryota > Metazoa > Arthropoda > Arachnida > Mesostigmata > Varroidae > Varroa > Varroa jacobsoni. The sequence continues at coordinate 241,168 of NW_019213257.1, read as the reverse complement.
CTTGCACGTTCCTTGTGGCTTTGAATAGCTTCTCCATCGAGCTAATGCAAGGTATGCTTCTCTCGCGTCGTCGACATGCTACGTGGAATCCAGACGTTTCTAGCTATGACGCATCTTCCGCCCTCTACTACACATGTTTAGAGATCTGGCGGCTTAGATATTTCTTCTGTTCGATCATGCCATATGGTTACCTTACCATATTATCTACAGCGATTTGTACAGGGTTTGTTTTAGTTCATAAACAGCTAGAGTTCACTCCTGATGGTTCCAAGCGGTTGCTACGCGGACGATATTCTAGTACTCGGTGTTTATTTGCACGGGTTCTCACTCTACTTAGTTACATGTAGCATAATCGATAGCTAACTGGTAGAAACAACTCCGGTCGGTATGGCACCCGGCACTCACAGCATTTATCCTCTGATGACAAATAGTCAGATCTTCAGAATTTCAGCTAAATCAGCTTCTATTTCGATTGTACATAGAGATATTTCGATGGCAAACATGGTGTGCCCGCTCAATTTCGACATGTTGAACTCAGCCTAATAAGAGCGTGAAGAACGGAAACGATTGGTACTAGCTGTATTTCGCTGGCACAATAGCGGTTCCGTATTTTCATACCTCATCACTCCATCTTCTATCACGTTCCGCTTTCCTCTGGTCAAGTCGCCATGGAGCAAATATGTATCATACTGAACCAAGATTTTTTCGAGATCCTACGTCATCTGACTTTCCTTCTACTACCCACCAAACAAAGCGTGTTACACTATCACAGTGTTATAGGCACGGACGGTAATATATTTTGGTCAGACAAAACCGGCGCTCACTCAGCAAATGGCGTCCGCTTCTTCTGCTTTGTAGCGTATCCAAACGCCACCAGCCAATCAATTTTATTTAACGCGTCTTTCTTAGACTCACGTATTATTACTATTGTTATTGCAGTTGTTTTGCCAACAGCATTCCTTGTCCGTATCTCTGCCGCGACGGCAGTCCGAGTAGATCTGCGATGTACCTAGTACTCGTCGTCGATATTGACAGGGTGGCCGTCCGTATTATCGTCAGCTTCATTAACGAACTCAGTGGCTCTGAACAGATGGAGCAAAGTAATCACCATGACCACATCAGGCCATTACTACCAGTAACACCAACGTTCCTCGCTGTATATTCCCTGTGCCTGATCCTGCGGACGGCTCAATGGCCGCAAACTATCGCTAGCGTCATCATTAAGGTAACACCTTGCCATCTACTGCAGCCACAGTGCCATCGTGAATTTCGCCGATACAAGGTAGTCGAACGGACGCTGTAGACGACACTGCAGTAGTTTTTCCTCGGCATTACTGCTGTTGCCTTTGTACAGCCATCACGCCTACAAACGGCTCGTAGTCACACGTGTTTTACCGACGATACGGCAGTAAAAACTGTTTGTTTCTCGGCTACCGAATGTAGATGGCAACAGCTTAGTCTATACAGAGACCTGTACTGACAGTGGCTTAAAGACGTACAAGGTTGCTGGATCGTTCCATTGTGTCGATCGTGCTGTTGCGGCACGTTCTAGCAGCAGGATAAAGAGGAGACCAAGAAGCCCTTTTAAAATGAAGCAATCTGGAGCGTATTAGAGACGAATGGACCGAATTGCACTACGTGTCGTTTGCTGGTAAACAATAATCAACGCCCGTGTCATGCTGCTGGCTAACTCAGCTAACTTATGATCAGCGCTGTGTACCTGCATTTTCTAGGTGGGCGGGACGAAAACGACATTAGACCCTAATGTAAAAAGCTCAATAAAGCAGTTCAATCAGCACAAATGCACAAATCACAGCGTCAACTACTAAGAGGCAGAAGCTTGTTATTGGACATAACAAGCCTCCGCGCAGAAGTTGATTAGCAGGCACGCGCCAAATGAGTAGATGTACACAAATGTCTTCCCATCGCTGCTTTTTCAGTTGATACAATAATGAAAGATACAGAATGAATCGATAAAAAACACCGCGGTCTTTAGTATCTTGCACAGACTCGATTCGACATTTCAGACAGCGAAAATAAGGTTGGCTCTATCAGTGTTGCAGGGGCAGATGCACGTACCCTTCGTATAGCTTTGCGATGTCCGAAATTTCCCTTATTGGAGTACTGTGCAAGAAAGGACTTATCAGGGTATCGCCCTTTCGACAGCAGCGTTACCGCAGATGTAAATCTAGTGCAGTTCAATGAAAATGATGTTTCTTAAAAGTTCCACGCTTAGCTTCAATGACAGTCACAGTAGTGTCTAAAACAAGCATTTCTGCGAGAGTACAACTGTTAGCTCAAGCGACGCTTTAGTTAGAACGCTTATATTCTTTTTTTCCAGAATAATATAGTCGATAAGGATAACAAAAAACTGTTGACTACGAGTTTGAAACGACCGTAAGTGGCACAACTCCTGCAACTCCTGTACAATCCTGGTTCTGGCCCCATTAAAAGTGCCAATGAGAATGTCTGGGCACCTCTTCAGTGCGTCACTCGTCACGCTATACAATACGATTCTCACGCAGATCAAACGTGTCCAAACCCCCAGCCGCTTAATAATTACTTAAATACTAACTAATCAAAGGCGTTCAGGATGATACACTGTTTTATCAACACATTTACAAGAGCAAAATAATCTTGCCACCGTCATTGATTATTTCTAGTGTCGACTACCAGGGACGTTCACTTTAAGACATACTGCTTCATCAGATTTCGTGGTCACACACTGACTCCGAAAGATTCAGAATGCACGGAGAGGACAGATCTGGCTCCGAACATTACGGCACTACGTCGACATGGATGGATAGCATCCATGAAAACGGAGAGACGGCGTCGTTGACGGGCCAAATACTCAATGAACCCAAAAACATAACAACGGAAAAGGCGACACAGGCAACAGATTCTTGAGCTAGCAGTCACTTTTTGTGGAAACTCAGCAGGGATGGCGGAAATTCGTCTCCTGCCTGTCAATCCGATCGTGGACTTTGTTGTCATCGTTCTACGAGAGATGCAACACGCTGCCACCGGCGGTGTTACCGATAGCCAGAAGTCTTAAGCACTTTACATATAGAAAGAGCACCGCCCTACACTCATAAGCATTCACACATACACTAAAAGGCACAAGGAGACGCATTCGCAGAGACCATCGTTCGTTAACCTGCCACAGCAACCGTGGGGCAGTTTGCTTTGGAACAGTACAGAGGTTCCTATTATAACAAAAGAGTTTTTCATAGCTACAAAAACGTAACGTCAAAGAATACGTAGTACGACCGCACACCCGGGTATGCGGTATATACACATATGTCTACATACATATATATATATATGTATACATATATATGGGGTTTGGTTATCCTCTGAGCTTCTTTCCTATCAACCAGTACACCACAGCTATGTCCTATAAGTCAACCACAGGAGACGCAGACAGTTATAAATTATTAGCATACACTGGCCACCGGCACAACACCACACATTACTTTAGGCTATAGTCCATCCTCGTAATGGTGCAGTATTAACGTCTGTACCTGCTAAACATAGCAACGCGTGAGGTAGTTTAGGTTTGTAATCAAACGTGCTGTTAATCCATTTCGTGTCAGCCGGCTGTCTGGCGCAACCCTCGACGGCAGTACCCGACGGGAAATTCAAGAGAATTATGCCATAGGACATCCATCAGAGATGCTGCTGGTTTGCTACAGTTCATCGCAGCACCAGTAGCTGAGATGCTTGTTGGTTGCATTCAGTCAGGAAACGCCTTCGTTATACTGCTGCTATGATTACAGGCATCTCTGACTGGCCACTGAGAGTTAAATACAACTAAATAATTATAGCATTGTTTGTTTATGTACCTGGCTGCCTTCGGTACTATGATGGCCAATTTCGCAATTCATCGCTCTGTTTTTGTCATAATTTTGTTTTCAAATTCAACAAAAAAAAAAAAGGAAAACATCGAAACTTAAATTTCTTTCAGGAATCTGACGTTGAATACAAGACTCGCAGCATCCACCTACATCGGCCAGATCGTGCGGCGTGCGTGTATTTAAGCATTTTACTGCGGCCAGCCGGATGTTTTTCTACTTGCGTGGGCTGCTATTATGAGACAGAACGAACAACTGCGGTGAACGAATCGCACAAAAACATCAACAATAACAAGCAGAAGTAATTATCCGGCAATAAGTTGTACAATACAATGAAGAAATCAAAGAAAATGAACCAGAAACTGACCGTAGATCTAGCCAAATTATAATAGGATTGCATAAACCAATGACTACACTATTATTATTCGACTCAACTCCTTTAGAAGAACAATTCGCTCTGGCACAGTGTATTTACGTGTAAGCGAATTTTTTACAGTGGATATATGCGTATGGTATATTTATGGTAGTTGTGCGGACAAGTAATCAGCATGTCCTTACTGCTAAGCACGATTAACCTGCAGCCAGCATAAAAATTAGAAATACCTTCCGAAACTCTGAAAATTAGATCTTCGCCTAAGTAAAATAGACATAACGGTGAAGAATGTTTACTTGACTTTTTTCTTATATGACGAAAATTTTCTGTTAATTTTTGAAATAATTTTTTAACACTGGAATAAGTTGACAGGTGTCAATTTTGTAGATCTGTTAGCCTATACGTTAACACTTGTTTTGACGATGTGAAGAATCGAAAACTGAAAACGTCTGCCTAGGATAAACAAAGGTCGACAACTTACTTTAAATTAAGCATTAGAAAATATGGCCGAGTGAGATTTGTTTGACACTTCATCAAAAGAAGAAGTCAACGGCCGTCACAAAGTTTCAGTTAGGCGCCGTAGCCTTTGTTAAAATGTTTGTCGTAGAGCCCTAACGGTAAACCCATAATTCTAGCTTCTTCCGGTGCGGGATGCCCATTCGGGACAATCTGAACTAAGCTAGCATTTTTGACTAAGCTTGATTTATGGCTATACGTCATGCATGAAATCTTCGATCATACATCCGAGTCCCAATGACAAACGAATATGACCTCCTCCCTGATACAATACATCACAGATTATGTCTGAGCCTTTCAATTCACTTTACATTAGTCATCGTCATATGCTGCAGTCAGCGTCTAAATAATAGTCAGAGTAATAGTAAGTTATAATAAGTAATAAAACAACTCAACTTTTTGTGTTATTTAAAAAATGAAAGATACACTGGTAATATGTTTGCTAAGATACTCATGGCCTTTATAATTGTCTAGAACCTTTTTAAGTTAAATTAGGTTTCCGTTAGCTACACAGCTCCAGGGCTGATTGTGAGTACAGAGAAATAACACTTTTCTGGCACTTATTGCTGCATTAACTTGTTGTTTTGTCAGTGCCGAACTTGCATCCTCTTTCATTGCCCATAAACATTCTATAGTAGAACAGACCTAAGTCTCGTGACATAATTTTACCGTTAGTCGGCTCCCATCTGTAAACACTGGGTAATCAAACTCTTCTGTGCTACTTTCATTATCTCTGTCAGCATCATTCTCATTAGCCTCCAATGAGCTCGCGTCATCACTGCCCCTGTCCTTACAGTCATCGTAAACGTCTTTGGAATGAAGCCATTGCCATCGCTGGCACTCGCACGTGTGCAGGGACTACCTTTAACAGCCATTGACTGTTGGATCTCAACATCCAATTCACCTTGCATGCAGCTGTAGATCACTAACCGATTGTCTCATCCCGTTTTCAACTTTTCGATATCCTTCTACACGATCTCTTGCTTCAAGGTAACTGGCGATATAACCCAGAGACGTCTCATGGAAAGTCATACCGATACTGCAACGAAATGCACTGAAATGTTGTTGATTCGTCGTGATTACACAGAATCGGAAACAGGCCTTTATAACGATATTTTCTTAGGATAATTCGTGTTATTGTTGTTTCTAGGGGCTGTCGTCATCAAGGCGTTGGCTACCGGCATTTCCTATGACTGAGTCATTTTGACTGGACTAACACTATCTGCTTATTGCCTCGGCATACTTCTTGGCTCCTTTACTAATGCAGAACCAACCTGAACAACTGTAGGATTTCCGCGTTTCCACCAAACGTTTGTCCCTTGGTAGTAATTTTCGCTGGTACATATGTTTGTCGTATTCAAACATAACAGATAATCTGCAATGATGTTTCCATGGCTACAAAGGCTGCACCAGCAGTTGCGCATTGTAAAAAGTATCTCCACAAAGCAAGTTAACAAGCAGTGCAGTGTAGGTGAATAAACCAGTGTTGGCAAATAGAAGAACCAGCTGTGATTATCGACTGATCATCGAGTCGATATTATTCAACTACCTGCGTCTGCAGGATGACGCCGTAGGTCCAAGTTCGCCAAAATTTTCACACAGTATTTGCACAGGTTGATTAAAACTTCCGAGTTACAATTATTGAGGAACTCTCCTTTATTATTGTTATTATTATTATTATAAACTGAGATTCGTTTGAATACTATTTTAAGTTAGAAATCAATTCGTCCTCAACATTATACCAGACACAGGTTATACCAGTGTACAGATACCATTAAACTGTCACTATCAATGAAACTTGATGTAGAGGCGAAAATAGCCGTAAATCCTCCTCAACAGATGTGAACCAAAAATCGCTTATTAGATTCATTGCCTGGACGACTGAAAGCAAAACATGACCGCCAAACGGGGGCATTCCAAGGTCAACGAAAACTTTCCGCCCATAGGCTGCACCATACCGATGCTACACCTAATACTACCAGTCGATGACACTAACTCTACCTCATCGTACGGTCCTGGAAATACTGCATTGGACACATAGCTCACACAATCGCCACGGGAAATGGTAGCATCGCTCAGCCTGACGCAAGAGACATCCAAACGACTTAATCCTACGCAGCTGTAGTTGATAGAGCTGATTCAGTATTGGAAAGCAACGCCATGGCACGTTCAGTAGGCACCGGATGTCAGACTGCTACGCAGCATCACTCAGAAAATTCACGACTCCACGTCAGTCACGTCACTCGCTCTATTATATATATATATAGAGCGATATCCATTATCCAGCACACTGTCCGCCGCCTTCTGCCGCCACCATCTTTCGATAAAACCAATCGTGGAACTTATTGTAAGTAGGGGTGTCGCTACTTAGGTGTATAGGTATCATTTGAGTAACGTTTGAATGCGATCAGCAACGGCGGCAATAATAGTTTAAAAATCGTATCAATGTATGTAACCTACTCTGTAACAATAACCCTGTACTACTTCCCATCATTATAAGTAATAATACTTTCAAACGGTCGACGAGTTGTTTGCTGTTTAAGATATTTGTATTTTGTTCGCGTCAAAGAAAAGCATATATTGCCTTCGTGTGTCAACTTCAAAACTGTTAGAAGTAAGCCACATACACAGATTTGAAGAAGTATTATTGGATGTAATGGACAAATTGTTTTGGAATTAATGAATACATTATAAAACTATATAATAATTTATGCACATTACTTAATATTATTAATTATACAATGCACATATATTTTTGTAGCTATAGCACTCCAATTGCTGTGTATGACGTTTTGCGGAGGCAGACATGACTGAGTATATTTAGGCATGAAAAAGCTCCACTACTTACAGGCATTGTAATATATCGTATATGATTTAAAGCGTTGTAAAAGATTACCGAAAACTATTGAATAACCTACTTGAGATCAAGTACAATCAGCTTGAAAACATACATACGTGTACCCTTTTCAAAAAATGGAGCAATTCTTTGAAGCGTAACAGATTGTACCATTATTTCCGTATATTAAATGGTATGTTCCGAGCAGGCAACTAAACAAATTAAGCCTTCAGCAAACACCAGTTGAAATATGTCACATTAGTTTGAGACTGGACGATTTCCTGTTAGCTCTTCGTTCTCTCTTTTTTTTTTATTTAAAACTGCTCTGTTTTATTTGTTTCAAGGCCATCTATAATCGACTGGTAAAAAGTTCAGTTTCCTTAGTCTGGTGAGTCATGGTTGCTGAAAGAAATCTATGCCTACCATGAAACTAGGCACACATCAGTCTAATTCCTGCTTATTCTCAAAAATGACAAACCCCACTTAAGTAGAAATTTGTTACACGGATCTTACAATACCGCGTTACCTTGGGTATGTTATATTTTCGATAATTCGTGTATAAACAAGCAGACTGTGCTTTCGTCTGTCAACTTTGAAGTTGTTAAAATAACTTTACGAAGAGCTCAACACGGTGCTACAGAAACAGTATAGAATGACGATAATTACATTTTCATACGTTGGTATGCCACTTTCCAGAAATTCTGGTTTTCCCTCTGAAGGTTTCAAATTATCCTCCATGTTTCAGATGAAACACGACATATAGAAGCCTACTAGATATGAAGGCTTTACTTATCGCGCAGTCATCGAAACATCTGAACTATTTTGCACATGATTAAGGTTTCCGTTGTACTAGCTTTAATTATCCGACCAGCCTCTCTCATCTAGGTACAGATCCAATGAAGCTGGAAACCTGTATTTAGAAACAACCGAAACACACATCACATTGTTTCGACCTATTTCGGAATTCACTAACCAGTGCGTTCTGACCAATACGGTAACAGCAAGCCTATCAATCAATAAATTTTGCGCTTGAATTTTGCAGGCACCCATGCCTATACCATATGTGCTTCGTACGATGACTACAAAGCATTCGACAATCGATTGGTTAAGGCAAACCCAGTTCGGCTGTTCTCCACGCCATGGCTTGCTGGCCTTCGGTCTCTTTGCCTTCGTGTGGCAGTGATAGACTCTAAGTTTTCGATAGTCGGTTGTCGTTTCTCAGTGGGTTATTGCTCGTGTCAGTCACAAGCTTGCCTCACCACTTATGTACAGATATTGCTTCTGTTACCACGACGCGCCTTAGTTGTGAGAACTCGGCCGCAGTTGGTCTTCATTTCTACTAAGTGGCTCATGATACATTTTTTTGTGAGTGGCCACGAGTCGCGCACTCATTCTGTTTCACCTGCTGCGATCGTTGTTTTTGTTGGTGTTGTTGTGTTGCTGCCCAAAAGTGGCATGAAAAGCTCGAGAGGGACGGACGGCCGACCCGGCCGGCAAACCATCGTATAACGAAGGGCCAAACTGTTTTTCCGTTACTCACTTTACTGGACCAATAATATCAAAACTGGCACGTCTCTCATGCGAGCGGCAGCGGCAATTTTAGCTACCGCGAACATTGTTGCCCCAATAGCTGCAACAGCTGTAGTAGCTGCCTTAACAACACAGCGATACCCGCCGCGAACATGGCGAGATGTCCAGACATCCATGGAATTCTGCAGAAGACGCGCGGCTGCAAGCGACAACTTAGTGAATGATGCCTCCGTATTAAGGCTACATGGCAGAGATGCAACTGATGACATCCATAATAGAGTGCACCGTATCCTACGCACTATACAGCCGCCGTGCCACTGTCAAATGGCCCCCAGCGACCACTACAAAAAAACTCATATGACTAGTGCTGCTTCTGTTGCTCTTTTAAGTCGAGCGTCAAGTTTAACTTAGCCGACAGCTAGATCCAACGGGCAAAACACCTTTTTTGTCGAATACACATACACCTCCACAAATAGACAAGTACAAATACGCACGAATCGTACTCACAGGCAATGGCAGATTACGGGGGGTTCTGTCTAGTAGGACGATAACTGCATAACAGGGTTAATTACCAGCAACAGCGATAGCCGCCATATTTTGGGTCAATTCATATAAAGACCATGGGGGAAAAGCTAAGTTTTCTATTACTCTATTTGTCGATGACAATGAAAAAAGCAATACGCTGTGATATCAGATCTAGCGTAGAAATCAGCTGTGCAAGGGCAGGGAGGCGGATTACTGGAGTGGACAATTGGTGGAGGTACTTAACCTCTACGTATGAAGTATGACATTTCAATGCTAGACCTTAGCCATCGAAGACTTTGGATTCTTCCGACTGCTGAACTCGTCGAATAGCCAACATGCTGGCCCTATCATTGGCCAAAAGTAGGAAAAAGCCGTACACGTTGTTTGGAAGAAATCTCTCAAAACATCTTTTGCAGCATTTCTTTCACATAGTACTCCGGTCTCCGATACCGGCTCATCCAGTTCGTGTGAACCTCGAACAGCGGCGGCAACGCTATGTCACATCCTATTCTCCCGCCACGCCTAATAAAAGACAAAATCTTAATAAGCTATTTCTTCTTTGTACAATAAAAAAACTATTTACATACTGTTGAACCGTCAATAGACCAAGTTTGTCGTAGTTCAACCTAAGTATTGATTTTTTGTCGGCAAATGCACGGCGTCTATGTGTCACATGTTCTGTCATAATCACCACCACCTATCAGGCTGAATTGCCATTGTCCGGCGGAAAGGCCAATTCCAGCAAACCTGGTTGCCGACCGCTCCTGCACGCTGACAAAATGCCATAGATATATAATGCCATAGACCATTCGAAACTTCTCCAATAACAACTGCTCTTCCAGCTTAATGTGTTGGAATATATCATGTTGTCTGGAGAAACAGCTCTCTTTTTGATATCCAGATCTTTTCTGTTATAGCTATTTTAGACATTTTATACGAGGTGGAGGAAGAATAAATGGTTCAGTTCCACAAGAATTCGTAGGCCTTCGAACTGATATCAGGATAATAGCATCGACACATTCAACGCTTACAAAGAAGTACTTAGCTTCCCTGATTTATTATCCGATTCAATATGAATTCATGTTTAACAATCATCCTGTTAATTGACAGAAAATTCAAACTTACACTTTGCACAGCTGTCGGGTTAGAATAAATTCATAGGATAGGCGGGAACAACAACAACATCAGTGTCTATGGCCCGTTGATAAGGCGAGTAGTTCCGTTGGTGCTGTTGTTGTTGTTGTTTTCAGGCTCGTTATTCCCGTCGACCGTTGGTGCTATCAAGCCTGCTTTGTCTGACTCCCGCCGTCGGACACCACGATAGTTGTGTCACTCCGATGAAATAGCATGCATACATCAGCACACATTTCGAGTAAACCTCTGCTACGGTCACTAGCGTCGAAGCACACTCACACATTGATTCCAGAAGACAACGAACAAATAACACCTATTTCCGGCACCTCCGTAACTCCGTTCTAAGACAATCATAAACAATATCCACTACATATCCAGGCCTCCACTGAATAACAGGGTAGTCCTGCCATCCGCTTTTCGTGGAATAGGAACTCGAACATGCACAGGCTAACAGCGCTCAGCGTACGGGAAGGCCCCTCACGTATTCTTACGTACTGACGCGCATACATAAACAATAGAATATGGTAGAATATACGAGACACAAGCAGCAAACACGTTTCGTTCCTCTGTAAAAATTCGCTTTTTTGTCGTGCTTTCGATCGACGTTTTGTTAAATATCACACTTCGCAACACGGTACTGTACCACAGCGTTACAACCACAACAAGCCGTAAACGTTAACGGGGCGTAGGTCTGCAGATTGAACGTCGATAGCATAGTTGGGCTCAGCCAGGGGTAGTTGTTCGCTACAACGTCGTTAAAAAAGACTCAACCAACGGCTAGCGGCTCCGTGCGCACGATGTCGCCCTGCCACCCGAACCCCCAACGACTGCGTAATTGCTGCTGTCGCCCGTTGATTGCGATGCTCACTTTTGATTACTTCCGTTGCAGTGGCGTTTGTAATGCAAATCGGTAGCCAACTCCGGCGACAATGAAAAACCTGCTGCTCGCTGTATATGTACAGTGAACAACTGCGGATCGTGCAAATGTAGAACGTAGCTGGCACCCGCTACTGACTCGCATCCTCACAGAAGATTTCAGGGAACCCCGGCGGTAGCAGCGAATTATTCACAAGTTTTTCACCTTTGTGCCTCGCTCGAATCCAGGAGCCGTTCGCGACACGACAAGGAAACGTTTTCGGTCGCTGCCTAGTTCGGGTTGTTATACCCTGTCAGCTATTTACTACTGTTACATGAGGTGTTTTGCTGGTTCGTTTGCTGCTGCTGCTGTTGATTCTTGATCATTCACTCGTTCCTTTGCTGCCGCTGCGGCAGCGACGGCTCCGGCGACGGCTGCTAGCCCAACTGCTGGCTATGTTGCCGTTCTCCTTAATCGACCATTCCGTCGACAAGCAACGGCCTTTGTTTGCCTGTTTCTCGCCTCTCGAGCAGACGGCTCGTGCTGCCATATGAACAGTAGTAGTATCAGCAGCAGCGGCGGCCCTCCGCGACAATCGCACCGATATACGCAATGGCCGGGGCTAAGCGGGGTCAGCTGCGGGCGCTTCCCTGTATTGACGCTGGAGCCAGTGAACTAGCGGCTAATGTCAGTTGAGCCAGATTGGAGCGCAGCGGTCTGTGTTTACGCGGGGACCTCTCCGCTAAATAGAGGTATCACGTCGAATGACAACAGACCCGCGTCGGAATGGTACCACAGCAAAAACGTACCCAAGCTTGGTAACGGTGCCGTGGGAAATTAGCGAAAAGGTAACGCGGCAAAAAGGAATATGGCAATGGCGCGATTTCGCTTGAATTTGCGCTGTAGATCAGTAGAGTGGGTGTACCATTTTAACGTATTATTATTACGTATACATTAAAACGTATCTTGTCTATATATTGACCCCTCTAAGTACTACGTTTACTATGAACGATGAACGAGAATTACACTAATGCGGCAACATAAAATAATGCAGAGAAACATCATTTGGTGGGTGGGTATCTATGTAGATATGTACGGCTCTTGAAAAAACCCGAAATGTAACAACTGATCTTGGGGGTGTAATTTAAAGGAATTCGTCGTGTGTCATTAACGGGTGGCCGATCGTAATGAGCTCTACAACGTGACAAAAACAATGTCACTGGATGTTCGCGTGCAATCAGTTCGAATTTGCAAGACAATACGGTGACTATTCACTTCGAAAACGATTATACTGGCCAAACGATATTTTCGTGTCAGTCTTCTCAAGGCCAAATTGTAAGCGCATTTTCTGTAGAAGCCGGCTAATGGAGACAAAGTTATGATGTGCTAGGTACTATACATTATCTGCTATTTTGCACATATTTCAGGTTACGGTAGCTAACTATTATATTGTTGTAAATCGTGCTGCCTATATAGATTGTGCGTGTAGATCGCATCTGCGTGTACAACAATTTTCAAATTGTGTCTTCCTTTTAAAGTGTTTTTTCTCTGAAATAACAGACTTATTGGTATGTAATAATTATCTCGTGAGCACATAGCAGAGACATTCGACTCACATTAATTTATGTATGTCAAAAAACTGGCTTTACGAAACAATATATATATATATATATATATAGATTAGTTTCCGTTTCTCTCAGTATAGCATTTGTGCTTGCTACAATATTTAAAGTGCGTCCCCTGTCCTCAATAGATAGGTCTCCTTATGTATTGACGATATATACATTGAGCAATGAGGAAAAATGCTTATTGTATTTTGGTACCATCCGGGCCACTGTAAATTGGATATCTAGTCATGAATGATAGTACGTGCGATATCCTTTACCTAATAATTTTTCCTTCTGAGTACTAGAAAACGATTTTTATCGGTGGGTGTGATATACTGATTAACTGCACAACGTTTACCTTCAATAAAGGTATGAATCGGTATATGGCTAGATAATGGAGTAATCGGCCGATAACTATCAATTGAAATGAAGCGAGATTTTGTTGCGGGCTGTTATCAAAGCATGAAGCAAATTAACAACTGATTGTTAATCGTATTTAAATGACTGATACCATTTCTTGTTGTAATATCTGACTAGGATTTAAGGGCACCAGAAAACACTGTTTGTAAAACAATTGCATCATGACTTTAATTTGGTTATCAAGCTAAAATAAATATATGGTTCGCAAAAACACCATAAAATAAATATTACTGATATACGCATTGTTCATAACACGAAAGACATGCGTCTCTAACTATTCGCATCTGTTTTTATGTTCTAACGCTATATATCGTAATTTAAAACACCACGGGTAACGTTAAACAAAGAAACATAAAAAACAACATGTAATGTGCGAAGTTTTTTTCTTGTCATTACATACTTCGTACCCGCTCATAAATGCATTATAATAATCTACAAATAACACGTCGTAAGCATTTCTTGTTATCTCTGTTATTATGCGAAAGATAATCGATCGCGCTGTATACAAGCGCTTTCCCGATATGGCCCTTTCCCCACGTGGTACATGTGTGACAATGGTTGTGGTACTAGTCTCCTCGGTAGGCAACCCTGTGTGCCCTACTGAGCTCCATCCATACGTTTTCACGGTGCTCGAGCGACGGCAAATCGTGCACGGACCGGACTAGTAGCACGGACCGTTCCGCCACTGTTGGAACTCTCAACGTAAAATAAGCGATGTTATGGTGTGCACACTTGCAGGGGTAATAGCAATGGCTTTCAACGGTGGATTGTTGTTCGACGCTTATCGTGAGACAGGTAGCAGCATTTAGGTCTGCGAAACATTCATAAATAGGTTACTAATACATCTAAAAACAGGTGTACTCCTTGAACACGCAGGTATTACGTGTGATATCAGAACTCTCTCAAAGTATCTAAATAAACACCAACAATGATGTTGATCGAACAACCGAATTCGCGCAGGCGTTGTCTTTTTTATTTTTCATTGTGTTCCTCTGCTGTATTGTTGTTTGCCAAATCTACCGCGATTTGCCTTTATTGGTTAATGAAGCTGTCCTATTGAAAAGGTTTCCGGGCGAAGGCTTAGTGATTCTGAGATTGCCACGCGACAAAATTAGGTAGTACATATTGGTAACGTAAGCTCGTCTTTCGTAAAAGACAATATTAAATGGAAACGACTGACAACACGAGCTAAGTGGAAAGGGCCCAGAACGCTCTTTTGACTGGTGATCACTAGAGCATCTTACGCTGGTCGCTGCTGGAGTTGTTTGGAGGCCAGTAAGAGAAGGTGGCATGCTGCGGTTTTGTTCGTGGTCAGTGGATGAGCTGTGCTGTCTTGTACGATCGTCAATATTAGCAGTCCGGAGCACTATTGTTCCGTTTTCAGTCGCCGATATATCTACCATATCCAAGTGCACCGGGAAGTGTTTACTGAGCCAGCGGTTTCCTGAACATCAGCGTCATCAACTCGTTCGTGATAGCTTGTCGAGCCACCTACCATCACGAACAATGAGTTCCAATGTGAACCTTGTGGAGAAAGCTAAAAAAGCGGCAGCACACGCCGCAGTCGATAATCACGTCAAGGTAAGAAACGAAGCGAGTTACGAGTGGAGTATATAAGTTCCGCGCAAGAATTATTTTGACATTACTGTATATTCGAATAAGAAGTTTTTCATGGCAGAACGTAAATGGTCTCAGAACGGTCATTGTTAATTACTTTTTGCCGCTTGCTTAGTAACGAAACGAATGAGCAGTTTGTTGCTGTTGATCGGAGAATGACGAAATATGCTTTAGTACGAAACAGATTGCGGTCAAGTATGCTCAACCAAAACAGCTGAAGTCTTTTTCAGCTCAGTTTAGCATTCGGAGTATTCATTGGATAGTTATTACTCTGAGGGCCAGAACTCTATTGCCATCCCCTGCCTGGTGAGATTTGCTTCCTGGTGCTAACCTAACCTAGTAAATCATGAAAAATTTTTGAGTATTTTGTAGTTCTTAGTTTGTTGCAGTTAACTTTGATTTTTTTTAAATAACGTATCTTTTTGACGCATGCATCACTCCACCAATTCCGGAGTGCAGTTTCTCGTTTTTATGGTTCGCGACAAGGATTACGTGCGCGAGAATGCGCTAAGAACGATGCAACAATATATTGATCGTCCAACAAGGATACGCTGCACTCTTTTCAATTGCATTTTAGGAGATGCATCTATCCTGCAAAATATCATACAAAAACAACAGATAACATTTGCTTACGTTTTCCAATTATCAAAGAAACGAAAAAGAAAAGAAAAAACCTAGGCTAAGATATGATATTTAGCTAGCGATTGCTTTGCCCTGGATCTCTAATGCAAATTGTTATAACAGTATTATTAAAGAAAAAACAAAACAAAACAAGTAAAAAAGCAAATAAATGTTGAAATTTCAAAGAAGTAAAGTTATAAACATTTCGAAAGATTGCTTCAGAACGTTGACATTTAGAAATTTAAGCTGATCATACATTTAGTACCGTAAAACCGCTTGAACGGCTGCGATTACTGTTTTTGTTAGTTCGAATCGTAGTAGTATCGAAACGGTGGTTCGAAATATTTCGAAGCATTGGACAACAAGAATATACTATACATTGAAAGGAGTCAGAGAAAGTTAACTCCTATAATAAATTCACTTCAAAGTGTAGGGAAATGTAGGCTACAAGACTAGCTAGCGATTCGACGACAGAATAACTGTTATGTTATGGTATGTTTCGAATACAGAGCGGCGCGCTTCGTTGTAACTTATTTAAACGATGCAGCCAAATACCGGTTTTAGCTCTCGCAATGCTCTTCATTACGATGGTAATAAACGTTGCAAGAAACGATGATTGCTTAAGAACTTACGAACGCCTCTTTAAACCTTGCTCTGTGTATGGATCTCTGTTTCTGTGTCGTTAAGCTTTGTTTTTATGTGACCAAGAAACTTTCAGACATTTTCATTGCGATTACTGGCTTCTGTCGATTCACTTACGGAATCGGAAGGTACTAGATGAAATAGTATACTTTTCTATATATATATATATACATACATGTCTACTTGATTACTTATTGCTAGTAATAATACACTTCAAATGCCCAAAAGACATGAAAGGCTTTCCATCGTTGTTTAAGTTTGATGAAAGCGAATGTATATTTAACTCTTCAGTAAATTTCTTCATCTATATAATCATTAATTATCATTATTATTATTATTATTATTATATATAATCATTAATTTGTGAAAAGTCCACACTATAAATATAGAATATATCAGTTTAATACGGTCAACTATTTTGTACTTACGAGAAAGCTTTTGCTTCGTTTGACATGTGCAGCATTAGATTTTGTGCGTTGTCTCAACATGATTCCGTTGCTCGTACTGTCTGGTAGGCCGTGGCTGTTGCTTTTGCATAGGAACTGTCGGCTTAGTTCGTGTTGGTCTGCTACATAGGGTCTCGCGCGGAGACTCGATCGAGTCCAACCCCTCTCCACCATTATTGTGTACTATCAGATCGAACTAGGTCTGGATCAATCCACCTACAACTAGGCAGAGAGAAGAACTGTTACACAAGTAGCCTTAAAGGTTTGCGATAAAAAGCGATAGTGCTAGCACTTATATTTTTATTAATGTACCCGTTTCACTTTGTAATCTTGTTAGGTGAATGACAAGTTCGTTATATGTTATTATCGCTAATAGAAATAGTAGTACTAATTGTAGTAGCTGTAATAAAAATCATACACTTACTGTTTTGTCAATACCTATTGACATATATTACTGTGACATTTATTATTACCATGCAGAACAATATTAATAAGAAATCTATGCTATATTTCGGACTATAGTTTGTAAGGTCTAAAATGTTTATATTTGTTTAGCTCTCTTCTATGTTTTACGATTTTCCTTCGTTGGAATATGACTCTTCTGTCTCTCAGTCCACTGAGTCTGTTATTGAACGCTGGTATAGTTGTCACCGTCATTATTACTACCTCTATGAAAATGGGCTTATATATCTTGTAGATACAAGTCGCTCGCTTTCTTCAGTATTCAATATCATACCGCTGGTCACAATCACTCAATAAATTTGTGAACAATATAAACCGTCAGAACAGGTGGCTTGCTCATCGTGTCATAATACGTTCTTAAACGAGATCGTAATGGTCGCAAGTCATAGCAAGTGGCAGAAACAGCCGAAATTAATGGGGTCGACCCACGATTATTACCAATATAACATATTATAATACCGAGTTCCAAAATTTGGCCTGCTTGTAAAATCTGCTAATACAGGTCGCTGCTGCTTGGAGTTTTTTTCCGGCCATCTTGTTTTTGGCCGTCCTGTGCAAGCAGTGATTACTTCAGTCCATAGTTGTTGGTTTATGAGTTCTTGTTGGTAATCTGATTTCATCTATGGGAGCGTTGCGGACCACAAGCGGTTTTTTTTTCTGTGTTTAGCGAGTTGAATTTTTAGGTTAAAAGATATCGTTGAAATGAAGGTCACTTAAAGCAGCAGAGTTCCAAGTCCCGCGTTGAATTTATTTTTATTAGCATTTCGACAGGCGTGGGTTTTGGCACTCAAGGACACAGTGAACAGAGCAGCGAACTGAGAAGCATCGGGTACTATCGAGAGATCTACAAAAACTACTTGGCTGGGGTTGCTAGTGTGATTTTGTGATTTGTAAATGTCGACTGGGTAATAGTGTTGTCCTTGTTACTGTGTGGCAGCGGTCACTCTTTTCCTAAGAATTGGACGAAACTATTGTTTTTTTGCGTTGTCTTGTTCCCACTACGTAATATTTATTCAGTTTTTTCTATTAACAGGTGAACTGGTTTCAGTGACAAAAGGAACGTATATGGAGATCAGTACGCCAAATACGAGAGGGTAGCATCCATCTTTACTATCCATTGATGTTATGGTAGGAGCTGGTCGATAATGAGTTGACTGTAGGCAGTACAATAGGGTGAGATTTTCATGTCACAAGTAGGAACTAACTTAAATAGTAGATCGCTGAACAGCATTTTGTAAAGCACGGACTTTGATTCACAGTTGCGCAGCAATAGGTAAAATCGGTAGATGCTTTGAATTTTCCCAAATGGGAACAATTAACGACTTGGGTACTCGTTGCCATTGACGACCGTACCAGGAAAGGTAAAATGCGTGTAAAATATATGTATTTGCAAGCGTAACTGACAACACGAATCAACACCCCCGATTACGTAGTCTTTATGCAGGTTCGGAAAAGTAAAGAGATCACACGATAGCGGTTAAAAGCAAATCATATCATAGGGGCAATATTGCTGAAAGCGCACGCATAGATTTCCCTTTTAATAAGACTGTTCGTTTTTTTTTAATTTGAGATTTCGAATTTTGTTCATAGATTTGTTACGGCACTCGTGAGCCATGTTACATTTCTTATAAGCACATTGAAACTCGTCCGTATATATATATATATAAGACAATTCTATACAAAACGGTCTAAAATGTTTTGAGCCTAAAAACGTGTGGCATCTTAAAAGCATCCTACGTTTTCCGCTCTTGTGCTGTATTTTCTTCGTTTTACTACCATTGAAATCTCTAAACTTACAACATAAACAAAACCGAAGTTCCATTTTCAGTTTTCAATTCTTAAGTTCCTTTTGATTATATTCGGAATTAACAATTACGTCTAAATCAAGGGATCTACCCATGTTTTTTTAGTTCCATAATTCATTAGTAATCTAAATAGATATGCCAGTTTATGAAAAAAATCATCGAAATTTATACGGTAAGATATACTAGCACTGCCTATGAGCACTTCCAAAACTACCCAAATCATAACAGCGTTTTTATTTACCTTTAGCTGGGCGGTCTCCACTGATATCTGTTTACTACATCAACATCTCGTACCTGTTATGATATGTATCCACTATGAAGGCTAACAGTACAAACAAAAGAAAGACCACTGGAATATGAAAAAATTTGTTTAAATTTTACGTATCTCAACGGCGACCATTATGAATCTAGGCAGATGTACGATTGACCCTCTATATTTCTAACCGTAAGTAAATGTGATTTGGCGTAATCATTAGTGTTTATCTATGATTTTCCTATGACCGTTTTTGAGCTGCGTTTGCTACGTTTATGCTTAATACGCATTTGGTTTTCTCAGTGTAACTCAACTTCAATAGGTGCACGCGGGAAACGTACAACAGAGAAGTGCAGTGGATTAGGTCGGCATTCAAAGCGGAAAGCGAGATTGTGGAAAAAGATGAAATTTCTAACAAAATTAATGTTTCAGTAAGTTTTTCGCAGGTGGAAGTAAAATGTTCCTAAGACTGCTTCAGTTAACTTTTACTTGAAAGTCTCATTTGAAAGGTGCTTTTGTGCTGAGGTATGACTCGTTAATGTTATGTAGTATACAACAAAAAGCATGTAGTTTTAAGCAATAAAAAATAGACATATCGCACTAACAGGCTCACTATAACGACCTTATATGTGTGAAGGATCGATCGTTAGGAAGAAATATACAAAAATAGGGTCAGTTTTTTCATTTGAAGCTCATTTGCCACGTATTGTTTTCAACAATAATACGTCAATGGAGATACATGGCCTGAGCCAGACCCACGGTTATAGTTCTACTTGCTAGTCATTAACCTAACGTGAATCACATACGATATACTGTATATTTAATACCTTTTCCTGATAAATTTGTCTCATTTGAATGAAAAATGGCGGTTATGTACAACTAACTAATGCACCGTATAACACTTTTCATAGTAGTGCGCCCGTATTACAGATCTATTCTCAATAGCATTATTGTTCCTTGTTTTCCTTCATATTCCGATACAATTAGTTTTATGGCAAAAAATCGTTGTTGACACCTATCTTTGCCTGTGCGACAAAACCACACACTCCGTCGATACATCGCCGTTACGAGTCATTGCATTTCCTGATATGATTATTCTGTTTTTCAAGCAATTATTGTCGCTCAACGATTGTTGCTAGGCATGGACGCTATGCGTCGAAGAGATGTTGATTGTTTTCCAGTAATTGAAGTCTCGATTAATGGCAAGTGTTATTCGTGTGACTGTCCACTGCAATCACATCTGTTCGTATACCGGAATAGTGTTACTGACAAGGAGAATAATTATATAACACTGAACTACCCACGGATAGCTTCAGCTAAGGCTATCGTACATGTTACTAGGTAGCACTATTGTGCACTGACTTATTCCATTGCTACTACATGAAATGCCAATAGAATGCTGCTACTCTATGGAAGAAATGATGTAATTTAAACGCTTATCGCCATTCAGTTGCAAATATCTAGTAGAATTTTACATTTGTCAAAAAAGGCGTACATTTAAGATATACACGCGCGAGCGTGGAAACTGGACTGATTTTTACGCTCGCTGTGTTATACATATATATGTTGTATGAATTATCAGTTACAGACGACAATGGCTAACGACTATCCCATGTAACTGAAGAAGATGAATTACGTTCTGAGGCACTATGAGCAATACGCTGCTGATCGTTCGACTGGCAGGCCTATTCTGGAAACAAGTCCTTGTATTGTCGTCTAAATCTTATTTTAGTTTATCTCTCAGTGTTTCGAGTTTTACGTTCACTATCAACAACTGGCCCTCAGCACGAAACGAACCGTGTGTGTCTATCTGTGCTCGGGTTCGACTCACCCAGCACACAACATATGTCTAAGATTAACAGGAACGTACGTTACCTATCACGGGGTACATATTGATGAAATGATGGTATGGCTTTAAAACAGCCGCGACAAACCGATTTGATTATTCATGGTATCGAATTTGGCCGCTTTTCAATTGCGATATCCGAGTAAAAAAAAAAAGTTAATTATATTCTAAGTTTACTAAATAACCAGGTTTGGATGCTTTGTGAGGCTTTTTTTTTTTGCAAAATCTATCTCAGCTCTCATATTTGACTAGCACGTTAAGCTGTTTAGGCGATGGACAGCTCTAAATGGGCTAAAACAAAGCCCACTGCCTATGACACGCGGGACCCACGCCTGAACGCCGCTGGCCGGAACAGCTGACCAACGTATTATGTGTTTACCACATACGCTGTTTCGAAACTGGCCAACATTTATCTGTTTCTTCATCCGCTAAACGAGAAGTGTAAAGAGGCGGATATGTTTATTAAAGAATTTTTTCGTCAGTGATGATCATTGCTCGATTCAGTTCAGTTGTAGGCTTTAGCTTGTTGAACTCATCGATGCTGTACTGCTAACTTGTTATTAGCTTTACGTAATAGTATAATTATATGTCCGAAATAAGACAAGCACGTAACTGAGATATGGATTACACCAATGAGCACCATATTTCTATAAATGTATATATCGAAACCCGTCATATCAACATGGCAAATTCTATTCACCTTTTGAAAATTATCTAGCTATTAAGCTACTAAAAACAGCTGGCCCAATGAGCCTACCCGAACGACCATGTGTTATTACGGCTAATAGTTGAAAAATTAAAGGGCGAAATAGCGGCGGACTCGGAAGTGGTTTTGTTGACACAAAATGTATGGCATATGAGTGTTTATACTAGAAAAAAAGATCAAATTGTAGATTTGACGTTCCAATGAAGGCCGGCCCCTTTGGACTTGATCAAAATGATAGGCGTACCATTTGTCACTTTATTTGCTGCTGCTGCTGCTGCTGCTGGGGTTTATGGGTTACCATTAGCACTGTCGAAGTGCTTGTGGGATCTATGCTAAGTGGGCAGAATGAAAAGCACCCTACCTATTTACACGAAAATATCTAAAATAATAACAAACCAAACACAAAGGTAAGTGTAAAGTAAAACGCAGACTAAGCGCATGTAATAGAACCGATCGTAACAATGACGGCCATAAACACGCTCACTCACAACCAAACTCAATACAGCAAGCACTAATGAGCAATTTGAAGAAACATTAAAACGGCATGAACTATATACATATATATATATTTGATTTTTTGGTTCGATTTTTATACAGACTTATATACCTTGTTCAGTCGTATTAGTCAGTTGCAACCTAACTGGCCGGGGCCAAAAGTGTGAGGATAACGATAATAACGAAAAGCATTTATAAGCATACAGCCTATGGAGCGAACTAACACACAGGAACGAACTGCAGGCGCCTAATTGCTGCGAGGCAAACAATGTCTCTGCGGCAAGTTAAATAAACTACATACATCTACCTACTCTATTATTATTACTATTCTTGTAACTACCATAGGTACCTAAGGAAGCATATAGCAATAGTAGAAATCGACAGACATGCCTTTCAGCGGCCTTTACCTTGCGGTGAGCGACGGATAAGCGATTTCTTTTCAACATGATCTTTCACCATTCGTCATTGTCTTGGTCGGACGATGATGTCGAAAAGTTCTTATTTTTATAACAATTCAATATACATTGATAAGCTTTTTCACCATGTGTTCTGTCACTGTACTTCGCAGTTCGTTTTTATGAGCCAGCTTTGAGTGTGCCGAAATTCATGTAGGGTAACAAACGGCTCGAGATATAGAAATGTGCTCGCTACTAATCAAATTGAAATCGAGTATTTAATGCAAATGCAAAATACAGAGCGAAAATGCAACAACAATCAAACGAGTGTTGTCTCTTTTGAGGGCGGAGATACTTGAACGAGGGGTAGGAAGAGATCTGAAAAGACGCTTTGCATTCTCGGAATGGTCGACCCTGTTTTTTATGATCGTGCATATTAAAACTGCCCCTGTACGGCATACGAAACTAACCGGACGCAAGAAACGCTTTGCCTTTCACGACTTCCAGATATGAGCAGTCAACGTATTGTGATCAAAATTGAAAGCAACGTTCAAAGGGTGTCCTGTGTTTCAATAGAGAACACTAAAATATTTGAAATTGCAAAAGCCACATATTTGGGACTTAAATGCGCCCGCACTGGCTTGACATAAACGTCTCCGGTGTTGTTATATTTACACCTATAACTTTTTATAACTTTATTCTTTCAGCTTTTCTGTGGACCTTTCTACTTATCATGTTAAGGAACTGGACGTTGCATTGGCACCATTGCCATACTAGGCATCAAGTGTATGTCTAGGTAATGCGATAGAATATAGTCTCTTGTTCTCCCTTAACATTAGTTCTACCGATATAATTGATTATTATTATAATCAATTTTATTTGTGCTTAGCAGCCAGCTGACAACCGAATTATTCCTATTGGCTTAATACGGATTTCCGAAACTGAAAGTTTCCGTCTATAAGTCATTATAGGATGAATAGGGTAAAGCAAATAAAATGTTACTGGCATAAGAATTTTATTTCTCTACGACGTATTGCTAGGTTATGAAAGTCACACAAACTGGACGTTACTTGTTCGTGTTGTTCAGTTTCTAGGTTGGTACCTGAAAATGTGCATCCTGTTCTTGCCCTCACCTGTCTGGTATACTAGATGCCCAGATAATTATCATGGGCATTGATTGAGGAGGCGGGCACGGCCGTGTGTGATGTGTTGTTGTTGTTGTTGTTGCAATACAATAAGGTGAGTTCAAATGTTTTTTGGAAGAGACTGGTCGCTCCGTGTAATCGATCTAAACGAGGTTCAACGGACGACAGCGTAGTACAATTCACGAACGGGTTTTGCCAGACAGCAGTTTGTCTGAACAAATGGGCTACGAACGTCATGGATCTACGAAGACACATGAATGAATACCCATCTTCGGCAATCCGTTCTGTCGTGGTTTTTATTGCAATTCAGTCAGTTTTATTAAAGCTTTGGTGAAAATATTTGATAGACTGAAAAGAAGAAAGATGCTATGCGATACAAGTGGCCGCACGTGAGTAAAAGAACCTTGCGGTCGTGTTCTGTTAATAAGTACGAATAATTAGTATGTTGTAGCTAAGGCATACGATGGCTTTATATTGTGGGAGATACTACGGAAAACGAACGTATATACGTGTACACGCCGAATACGTAAACGTATTTGACCTGAAGCATTGTAGTAGGATTTTTTAACGATTTTGCTGATCAAAGTACTTAGCGTTTCTATATCTTGGCTGAAAAATTATGCTTTGTATATGTGCTTTATATATTCAAGCGTCGGCAGGAAGGTCTAGACGTCTGTTCAACGAGCGTATTAATATAGAGTAATCCCAAATCATAACGATTGAAAGAGGTACCAACTTATCGTTTTTGCCTCCCATAATATGGTATTGCTTTGAAGAAAAAAGACCGTCCATGCATTGTGTATTCGTAATCAGTTTATCGCTAGTGGCTTCTGGGATGAGTTTTATTGAAATTTGTCACCAAAAAGTAGCATAAGCGTTCTGGCCCCGCAGATTGTTTGACTTTAAACGCAGACAAACTTTAAACGCACGTTACATACTATTTTTAGAGCCATGTCGCTATTCTGCATTGAATCTACTATTGTATATATACATATATATTTCGTGTATGCGATCCAATCGATTATCCCGATTCATGTATAGAGCACTTAGATGTTCCAGTTTCCGTGTTTATTTTGATGTGTATAACATTCGACATCTGTCAAGAGGCTCTGTATTTCATGTTGCTTGCCATTCATTCACTCGTGAAAAGCAAATTCTTTCTCATTAGGTCTACGCTTTTGCGTCTTGTACACCTACCTCTGTCGTGCTCTGCATGTTAAACACACTGTAACTTTGTTTCCGTTTAGTTTTTTTCCAAGCTCTCCCATATTACCATCCCACTTGAGACTGTTTCAATATTTGAAGTTTATCTGTTATATTTTCGTTAGCTGCTGTCGTTACTGCTACTGCTATCGCTGCTTTAAAACTGCGCCCAGAATGCGGCGAGCAATTTTGGCTTACATATTTAGTTATATATTTCCGCATATCGTGCCTCTATGCTTGCTGTGTTACTTTGCCTCTTCGTTCGTCGCTTTTACATCGTTCTGTGTCATCTATGCAGGTTTTCACCTTCCCAAAAAGCGTTTAGCGTCAAGGAGCGTTTCGCTGGCTTGGCTGTTATTACCTTAGCGGCTCCCGTTTACAGTCATTTCTTCTATTGCTACAGTAGAAGCGGGCCTGTTTGCTTTCACGATCCTCAGATTCATTCTCGGTTTGTCACGACCCTCGCCATTGAGCGTTTCGTGGCTCTGTCCCGGTTCGTCCCGGGAGTTCTCAATAATAGTCGCATATTTGCAGTAATACTTCTGTTGGAATGATTTGACGCTGTAAGATTCATGGCGATGATTCTGATAGTGACGACCTCGCTCTTCTTTTTCTTCGCCACTCGTCGATTCATTAGCCATCGCTCAACATGAATTCAAACCAACAATGTCAGTATCAGCGGAATCACTGGTGTTGCCAAAGAGCGAGATCGTGAACGGCGCTGGAGTCGTTATATTGGTATGACTTTAACTTAGTCGTAGTTTTTTGGTTTTTTTTTTCTTTACTTTTGACGTTGGCAGTTCTCCTTTTCCCTTTCGTCTTCCCAGACGACACGTGGTCTGGGGAGTTGCAGCACCAGTAACAATCACCAATAATTACCTGTAACGGTTATAGCATTCGCGATTGCTTAATTCAACGCAGTCTTTTGAGCTACTGTCCTTATTGTTGTTATCGAAGTCAAATATGTATATGCATGCTTACCGATTAGTATACATGCACGTGTACGCGCTGGCAAGCGCAGAGAAAAAGCGAAAGCAGAACGAAGACGCCGAGATGACGTTCTTCTGTGGGCTGAAGCCTGCTGCTATGGCGATTCTAAACATGACCGCTATGGTGGATTGAGTGGACTAAACTGGCTTTTTGCTCATGTCCATTTAGTTCGCTGGCCTCTAATGGTACCTACAACGACCCCTTAAATATATGACGTCGTCTACAATTGTTTTCTTGCTCTGTCTGTTTGTTCGTATTGACTGCTGCGCCGTTACACATGAAACAAATTTTGTCCCTCGACTACTAGCCGCAGATTGGCTCCATTGAAACCTTCTACTCCCGGACACTTGCCGCTTGTTTGTAAAGCCTTCCGCCCGCGTTGGGGCTGTTACACCACATAGTGCCGTTTCTGGAAACAGTCCTCAACGTTATTTTTATGTTGATTGTTTTGTCGCGAAACGGCGGCCGCCACGATATTCTAGTTATCGACTTGCGCCGCCCGGTACTGCGGCGTCGGTACTCTCTGAAGACCGTAAAATAATTCAATTCTTCCGATCTTTTTTCGCGGCAGACGACACTAGCTGCAGCTATAGTAGCCAACAAAGCAGCGCTTGAAGATAAGCACGCTTATAGCTGGCGCGCTTTGACTCTCAAGTGCCGGAAGAACGAAAAACCGCGAGCGATGGCAGCAGTAATGGCGGTGGTGACCAGGCGGAAAGAAATCGCCGGGACGGCAGAGACATGGGGTACTCGTGAGGCGCGAGGGGAGGTGGGGACGCTGGTAAAAATTATGATGAGGCAGCGGCTAGCGAAGACGAAAATATCATTTGCTTACGGTCATGGTGATGATGTCGATGACGATGATGATGATCATGGTTTTGCTGCTGCTGCTGTTGGCGATAATGACAATGATGATGATGATGATGATGATGATGATGATGATGATGATGATGATGATGATAACGCTACACAAACGCCTATACGTATGCAGATTTTACAAGTGTCGCCGGTGTTATTATTATTAATCTCTAACGCGGCCGCATCAGCCGGCTTGAACGGTTGTAGTTTCGACGATAACATAACCACTACAACAAGCAGAGCAAAAGCCTGCGCACGTTATTGACGGCGGCGACCGATAGGCGGCGATGCCCCTGTATCACATAACAAAACAAGTGGAAGTAGTCATTCATGATATTCGACCATAGCCACGAAACGCATAACGGTTCGACTTCTTTCATGTCGTCCATACTAGTTACAGGGAGTAGATGCACGGATGTTCTTCAGTGCTTCAGGCGAGTCCAAAGGTGCAATAAAAAAAGGATGGAAGACTTTTTATTGGGTAAGAAAAAGAAGATGATTGTCATATGCCGCCCGAGCATTACGTGGATATTCGCGTATTAGTTTCTCCGTGGTACGAATGCACATATAACGACAACACCATTAAAGAGGACGCGTAAAACGCTGTAACCTAAGGACTGCTAATGATAACATCAAAAGATTTTTAATATCATCTGCTGAGCCATCGAACTACGTGCACGTGTCTGGTACATTGCCTAAGCCAAATGGTAATTCGATAATATATTTCATGGTACTACGAACGTTCTCGCACGCAAATACTTGCGTAGAAAAAGCTCTGACAAATACTTTTCATATCTAACCGTACGATACGAAATTTCGCAGTACTGCTCCAGTTTGGGGCGTTTAATTAATCCAGGTTTACCGTGACGGGCTCTTTATATAGTGCAGAGATTTCATTTCACTAGATCCTGTTAGGTTCCTGTTATTTCCCTTCATCTTATTGTCATGGATTTGGCGTCAGTGAGCGTGCCATTTTCTCTTTTGGATTGATAGTTATGAAAAATTTACATTACTGTAAAATATTGCATTGAATCATCATGCTGTTAGCATCGAAAGAGACGTTAGGTTCGAAAGGGACGCTCTTCGATCACATAATTTTTTATACAAATAAAGCATATCATTCTGTTAATGATCTACGCATTCGCAGAGAAAAAATCATAAAACCGAATTCTGGGCGGAAACTGCAGGTCAGGAAGGAACGGCGCTTTGTCAGACGTCAAAACCCACCAATACAGTTTCAATTTTTAACTAAAAAATGTGCACTCTCCCGACAAATAACTCTAAGAAGATTGTAGATCTGTCTTTTTTGTGTCTACATGTACATACATACGAGAATTTATCTACATGCATACTAGTGTTGGTAGTAGTTAGTTTCAGTTAAACGGTCGCTAGTAACGGCCAATGAAGCAACGAAAACGCAACGTAGGTCGCTATTGACGTGCGTAATTTTCGCCGACATCATAATCATTGCAAACTATAACTCGTTTATCGCAAAGGTGCATCTTGGTCCTGCGGTCCCGTTTTCGTCACGCAGAACCGGGGTTCGATTCTGTCCTCTCACCCCAAATCCACGTATTTAATTATCGAGCAGGAGAGTGAATTTTTAGCGTGCTTGTTGGCTAGTTCGGTATAACCGGTTCTCTAAAACGAATAACAGACGATTTAGGCTTTTCCCGCTCACTGTCCTGTTTTATTTGTCCGAACTAGATCTGAGACAATCTCGAATCGCTTTCACCTATATCATAACCACTCTCAGTCACCAATTCAAAGCAGTTTTTATGCTAGGACTATTATCTACTCTGGTGACACTTGGTTCATCGTTTATTGATTTGACGTACATAGGTATTTATACTAGAATCATTTGTTGAGTCACCTTTTTTTGAGTTCCATGACCTCGTTCTTTCTAGCGGTGGAGGAGCAGTTCAGACGGAAATTTGCAAGCTGGCGTTACGTTCGAGTTGCCAACTAGAAATAGTTAGTGGCCATGGCCGATGGGTAAAAGTCATAGCCTGAGTTGTCAAATGTCTCTGGTATACGAATCAATATTTGTTTGCCTTCTAACAATATTCTTTTTATACACAAAAAATTACCTCTTTCAACGTTATTTATCGGACTTCTTTTTGTACATCCACTTATCTTATTGTTCGTCGTTATGCCTTATGTCTTCTGTCGGTAAGCCTCGCAGCAGGTAGATCGCTGGAGCCGTAAATGACAGAAATAGCCATGATTTAGGTATGATGGTCATTGAAAGTGTTTCTGGTTATTTCGGAGACGGAACTACACATTTGAAAAATAGTACTATATTGTTTTCCCTTATCTTGTTAACACATAATGTTCATCCTTTAATATCTAGTCTTGCTTCGACGTTGCGCGTTCTGTGGACTTATCTTCAATTCTCTAGGTATCAGACAACGCAATTCAAAGTTTAAATCGGATAACTTGTATAATTGTCTTCCTGTAGCGGCCAGCATTAGTACAATACTGAAATGTTCCCGTCAGTGACGGCAATAAGGAAGACCAAATTATCCGGTCGACAGTAGGATCACGGCTTTCGTTTCCGAGCAAGTCAGAATGGAGATGCTAAGGTCAGATAGAGAGATCGCTTCGCATAATTTGTTTGCGCTACGTGCGATTCGACGCCAAAAGCTACCTGCCTGTCGTAACGTTAGCAGAAAGCAGTAGACGATGGCAGAAAGTAACGAAAAACATAAGCGAACATTTGCACTAGCTATTGTCTGGAGTTGCGGTATCCATTCAGGATCTTCAACCGTTCGGGCCAAGACTTCTGCTGGCGGTGGCTCTACTATCAATAGGTTGACCTTATTTTAATGATCAGCCCCATGTACTCTGTGATTTGTTCCATAAATGTTTCCATTCTCTGTCTCTCTCCTGCATGATACTTACAGCTTCTTCAAACGCGACACGCACGAGGGCTTAGAAGCTGAAGAAAACCAAGTTGCTACCTAAGCAAGAGATGTGGCAGCTACTTGTTGAACGGCGGCGGGTTTTCTTCGTTTCGCCTTTTTTAGCTTTTGCCAGTGGTGGTCTTTGTCTAATACTTTCACCCTTGTCATATTGCAGGGAACAAAGTGTGACTATTATTATTTCTGTCTGTGCTTTCCCTATGCCTGCCGACGTCCCTGTCGGCTTCGTCGTTATTATTATTATCATTATATTTTAGTATTCATTGGGTTGGGGGTCTTTTCACTGATCTGGAGACCCCTGCGTATCTCGAACGGCTAGCTGGTTATGACAACGTTGCAGTTGTCATAGTTGATCGGACGGACGCCGGCGTCAGTTACCATTTAACCCCTAAATTTTGGAATTTCTTGTTGCGCGGGTGACTTTGTCTACAAAGACTCACATAGAAGTCACAAATAAAACGAACTCAATTATGTTTATTCTCTCGATTTTTCCATTTACGGGTCAATCAGGCAGGTAGATAGCAAATGTACCAGAAAAGTAGCTATACTAGGATAAGTGACTTTGCATAGATTAGTTTTGCCTACGATTTTTTAAATTCTAATCATTATTATATAGTGCGAATCTACGTTTTTATTAATACTACATATATAGATGATAAGACGCACGCCACGTTTGTTAGATATTACGAGGATTAGATAAAAAGACAACAGCATAATACCATTAGGATATCTGCTGCAGTCGATCCTCTGATTAGCGGGGAGTAGTGATTATACAACGTTGTAAATGAGTTGATTGTTATTGGTTTGGCAAAGGACGTAGGGTACATCCTTGTTGTTCTCCTTAAGAATGAGACGAACTCAAGTAGCCAATAGGTAAAACGTCATTGGTTTTCCAAGTGTGCAATAAGAGGAAATATTTATAACATTTTCTATTCTTAAAGGATGGAAACATGAGGTCTTACTACTATGCCCTAAGTAAGTTATGATATGCACAGATGCTTGGGAAGTTTCGTGTACTTCATTGTATGGTTTTGCGTTTCGTCAGGTTCTTCAACGAGCCAAATTTAGGCTGAATAGTTATGTGGGTAAATTGCCTTTAAGTAAGAGCACTTATTGTTTTTAGCTACATGCTGTGACTTATCGGTTTTACATGATTTTGCCACCCACTGTGCCATATTGTCGCCAGTGGCGTTCACATGTTTACCTAACAAACACACGACCCATATTCCTGAACTTGGAATAAATTTTACTATTACGTATAGTTGTGTCACCGAACGCGCCGGCCAACAGCCAATTAGTTAGCACGATCTTCTTCACAAAGGAAGATAGTTTTTGAGTTGTAGCATTCGATAGCCCTTATTGTAAAAGTAAAAATCTTGTACATATTCGTATGTTTAAAGTTGGAGCTTTTCAATGAAAATAATGGACGAGCGTCCGTTCAACTTACCGTACGTCCAAAAGAATTAGCGGGTCGACGAAGAGTTTATGATAGTAGTTACTTAGCGTAAATCTATCGAGATAATTATATCAGCACAGCTTCGATTTTAAACATGTTCAGCACATAATATGAAGCCAGCCTCGGTTTATTAACAGGGTACTATTCTACGACCCTCACAGTATTTGTAAAACTAAACGCTAGCTACAATTCCTAAGCGCTACATCTAAGTATAGCAAACAGAACCATAACGTTTGTTTCCTGCTTTTTCGTACAGAAGCCCATCGTTGTATGAGTTAACGCCTCGTTTGCGTGGAGTGAGGCCGCAAGGCGTAATATATATGCGAGGTAGCTGAGAGCCCTATATGATTTGTATATATCACACTAGGAAACGAAATAGCTGTACGGTTCCTTCAGCGATCAGTATAATATGGGTTGATAATTTGTCTTGTATTGTTGTTTATCACATGTGTATCATTGTTTATAAATCCTCTCTCTTTGGTACCCGTTCATGCTGATCATGAATTCTATGTATTGTAAATATACACTAAGTTTTGCTTCAAACGATTCGAGTAGGGAAACAGAACAATTGGTATCCTATTGAAAACTGCAGAAAATCTGCTTAAGCAAATATCGTTTGTGTAACAACTACAGATGGTGATTGCTCGCATGTACATCTGCGAGGATACAGGTTGCTCCTCCTGTACATTTACAGGAGGAGCAGCAGCCTGTTGCGGGAAAGTGAAGCTTCAATGTTTCTTTCTATTTGACGACACTGAGTAGAATAAGTATTATTTTCTACTGGCTCTTATTTGTCAAATTGTACCTTTGTATCTGAATCTAAACTAGTTTTGATGTGACCAAGCCAGATATTTGTCACGATATTGATTGACGGCGAAAAAAATGTTTCATCAGCGGGTTGTACATAGAGCAAAAAGTGCTGTCGTCATAAAACGAAGTCGCCGAAAGTCTTAACGTACTTGAAGATTCATTAGCGCAGCTGTGACAAATTGACCGGAAATAAATCACTTGCCGAGTTTTCTTGGGTGCCTTTTTTTATTGCATTACTTAACAGAGGCCACAAGTCAAACCGTTGATTCAGCGTATGGCGAGCCTACAGAAAACATGAGCTGCTGGTCTGCTTAGTTAATTACCGATTTGGTCAAAGGACATTGGTTTCTGCCTATGGACAAAGTTATGTGCGAAGTGTGAAGGACTGCATTTGGAATGCTATGCTCGTGGCGGGCATACTCGCGGCCATGTTTGCGAGGCTGTCGCTGCGGACCCTGTTGCACTTCTATCACCCAAAGGGCTCTTCCCTTGTCAAAATCATGCGACAAATATGCAAGGTTTCTTAGTAAATCTAGCGTACTAGATCGAGACAAAAAGTCTTGCTCACTGTATTGTATCAAAACGAGTTTTTTAGGAATAATTTAAGAGACGACAAAAGATAATTGTATCAAACACTCCGCAGGAGCCATTCGAAATAGATACGCCCGTTTACAAGAACATGAATTAGGTGATACTTTTCGACTGTCGTATCAACTGGAAAGAAGTTATTTGTGAAAACGAGAACGATCGCATCGTCCGTTTTGCCCAGTGCAGTTAAAGAAAATTCGCCGGAAACAAAGGAAAAGACATGTAAATCGCATATGTAGCGTTACTGTCGATGTTTTCCGAAGTCCCAGATAGAAACACTTGTAAGAATACGTTCCACATGGGCACAGACCCACAATATGACAATCTAGGGAGAGCTTCGAATCGAAGCTGCGTCTAAGCGACCCGACTTTAGGGCTTTCTCCAGAACAACGACGTCGACAAAGGAAACGGCACTATTGCGGCAGAATATAATTTGTAGATTAGATGAGAAAACTACATTACCCGCGGTGTCCATGGACGCCCCGGGCTAGCAAACACCAATGAGGAAAAGAAGCTGATTTTGTTGACGCTTCGACTCAAATAAATATTTAGCTACTTTGTCGGTTAGTCGGTCACGTGCTCTACGTATCAGTAGTTAGAGGGTTTCGGGCGACGATGGCACTGGTGTGTCGGAGTGGGAGCGGTAACAACCGTAGGATTCGTTTCAAGTCCAACGACAGCAGTTACGAATCTTGCTGTGTGCTGTTGGTGTTTTTTTTGCAATTATTTCCTTTTTGCCCCCGGCTGTGCACACCACTCTGTGTAATTGTCTATGGTAAATCTCTCGTCCGCCGTCGTCGCGCGCGACTGCTTGTGCGCCTCGTCGCTGCTCACTGGCGGCTGGCTGGTCGCTTGATTGAGTCGTTTTTAAAAGTAATTTCGATCAGTATCAACAAAACCAGCGAAAGCATCAACGACGACAGCAGCAGCAGCAACAACAACAACAACAATAAAAGCAGCGGAAACTTCCGCTGCGGCAGTGCAGAACCGACAACTCGAGCTTCCTGGTGCCTTCGAACCTAACAGGCCTTTATCTGAGCATCAAAACCAGATCTGACTTCCTCAACTGAATTCTGCTATTGTACGTATGCTAGCGTATGCTTCGATGTCGCTGTCTGCGTGTACGTTGTGTGCTTATACAAAAACAAAAAATACAAACAAATTTGGCAAAAATGCGGTGAATAACATTGCTTAAATCTATCACGTTAGTGACTTTGACGACGAAAAACCGATTAAAATACCCACTTGGTAGTGAGCTATAAGATGAAAGGCTTGAAAAATTAACGGGGTATTATGGTTTAGAACCAAATAACAGCAAGTTCTCTTACCCGTTAGATTAGTTGTGTTTTACTAAGAAGATTGGGTCTTTGACAGGTGGCCGGAATAGATGAACCTTGTAGTTAGTTCATGCATTTATCCAATTGAAAGCTTCATTATTCTGTGATACCGTACACTATAGTTGAGGCATTTGTTGATCTAGAGTTGAACCGCTGGAGGCATATACATATATTTTTAATGTATTGCGTCATTGTGGAAGCGCACTATCTAACCTGTTTTTTTTTTTCGTAATCTTCTTTTTCGTGCACTGGCGCTACATTAGAACAACAAATCGTCACCACACACACGGCTTAAGACAACGGAAATGAATTGTGCGTCATCGACAGCTTTACTGAGAAAGCAAGTGATTCGACCATATCGATGTCTTATGGGCACGCTAGTAGTCGCCGTGACGTTTTTCACTCGTCCTTTGATGTCCCCGTATCGAATACGTACCTTAGTCAAAAGACGGTACAAATAGGATCCGAACGATCACCTTTTATGAGGTACTGCCATAGAATCTCTAAGTGCTGTGTTGACACATGTCTATATTTCGGAGAACTCTTTCGGGCTAGATAACTACCAGCCGCGCTATACGAAACACATATCGTTAATAGACCCAGCCCGCCCCTGCAATAAATCAATTCGCTAACAATTGCACTACAGTTACATAGAAAACATGCGTTTAGTCGCACCTGCGTAGGTACACTTCAAAGCCTTGCTTATAAGGTATAGTGGTACGGGCGTGAATACCTGGCTCATTCGAGGAGCCAATGGCTTCACTGACCAGCGTTTTGCCCAACGTCATTTGTACTACCGACTCAATAAGTAGTGTGCATATACGAAAATGTACTATCGCACACCGCTGTATTATTTCGTACTTTTGTTATATGTCGTGCATTTAAACATCTATTTAAAGCGCATAAAAAACAACGATAGCGGGATTGCTACGTTGCTCAAGTTAACTTTGACGATTTTTACCATGGTTTGATTGACTGTTGATAGAATTGTTATCGCCGGGTCCAATAGGTTACTGCAATGGGCTTACTCTCTGTCTACTTTTTAAGCAAACCAATAGATTCTACACACTTTTCAATTAAGAAGCTTAAGCTCGTTTAGCCGATAGCAGGCCCCTAGCTAGAGTCGCCCGTACACGATGCAGCCTGTACCCAAGTTGTGGAAAAATGCGAAGTTGCTATAACTTTGCTATCTATCTACACTGATTACTTGATTTCATACATAATCATTGACTGATACACAATCAAATCAGTCGTATGGTTTAAGACGAGATATAGTGTTTAAACACCGTTGCTGAAACGGGTCTCGTCATGAAGAGCATATTAGTTACGCCTATTGGACCGTAACATAAAGTTCGAACTTTTCTGCCATCATCGTCTCTGTCAGCGGAAATCGTGGCGTGAGATCTCTAACGTTGAACGAAAGTTCACTATTGAAGTAGAGGGAGGACGTACGTGATCAAAATTCGTGGATATCCACGTGCTACGCACAGCTTCAATGACCAAGGCAACATTGTTACCTAAGTCCTGTTTCAAGCCGTTATGACTACTCGTTTAGATTCAGGGGACTGCAGGCCTTCGAAGGCAAAACGTGAGCCCAGGCGTAAAGTCGCTAGTGCAAACGGAACATTTTATGAACATAACGACGACGACGACTTAAGTAACGTTGGTTTCATGCTCAAGCACAAATATCCAAAATAGAGGAGTTCGAAAATGGAAAGTTTAATAAAAAGCAATGCAATCTGAGGAAATAATACGGCACCATGGGCCGTGGATAAGGCACTGCGAAGAAATACGTTTTTCCATCAACTGTTCGGTGGCTCGTTCTCTCATCGTTGCAGCGCCGGCGACTTCGATAGAACGAACCACGTTTACTCAAATGGCACGACGTACTGCCAAGTCCATCCATTCTCTCCAGCGCAATCTTCATTCGATAGCATAGAAAAATGAGAGGTCTGAACATGCTTCATGAATCCACGGACGCTGCTGATGTCTTTGCGTGCAAGAATAATCATAATCATTATAATTTAAATTGTCAAATGTAAAAATATGGTTTTTATGAGGCATTCATTTCGTTGAGTTAACAGTAGTTGGCGTGGCGCTCGAGTAGGAACGGCGCAAGCAATGCAATATGGTGGCTACAATGATCTTTCGCTAACAATTTTCGAAGGATAATTAGATTCCTAAAAATGTGGCCAAGAGTAACATTTGGTTGCATCTTATGAAATGTTTACATACGCGTACCAATCTGTCACATATTGTTCACGCTATGTTTGTCCTAGGCACTCTGCGTGCAAAAATATGTATCTCGTAGAAATAAGCACGTAATGAAAATCATTACTGGCATTGTCCTTAAACGCAATCCTATATGCGGTCGGTAGCAGCAGTAGCTAGGTTGAAGAATGCACGTTTTTTTTTGCTGCGAAACTACGTATCGTAAATCGACGTTTTCATAGCGAACCATCCCATTTACCAAGATATTGCTGCATCACGCGCTTTATTAGGGCACAAGGAGCCTTAGATGGAAACAATGCAGCGAATCGTTGTCAGGCTTTCAGGACGTACAGCGAGCAAATCCTATAAAATCCAAACCAAATCGGCACTTTCGTGGCATATCTATTCGTGCTTATTTAAACAATTATTGATGCATCTATCTCCGTACAGTCGTTTGATATCTTCACGGTTGTCGGTGTTTCGTTGTGTGTAGCATATATTCGTGTGACCGCACTGTTGTTATGTTCAGCACACAAGCACCACAGAAGCGCAATGTCAGCACATCGATTGACGGAAAAAAAGTGAAGGACCACACATCGCTTGCCATTTTAGGCACAGCACGAAGATCCTCTTCTATTGAGTGTTACGGCCACGTGCTTATTGACAAGTGTTAGCTCTTAACGTTTCGAATGACAACCTCGAGTGATCAATGTAACGCTGTCGTGTGGAAGCGCCTATGAAATAGCTCGACTAAGGCTTCCTACGTAGTTTCTTGCCGCGAACTACGCAACCATCGTCTAACATACAACAGAATATTGGTAATAGTAGGTAGTAAACACGCGTACACATGTCAAATCAGAGAGGATGGGTCTTTCCTGGACGTTAAAAGCAGAAACATGTTACACACGAATACCTTGCATTACCAATCGGTATAGCAACACAAGTGCATAACAAACGAATCGGATTAGACGAAACCTACATACGTGCATGTAGCGTGTAACGTCTATTCCGTAAATGACTGCGTTTTTCAATGTCGAAAAATTCTAGCACTCAGAATAAATTCGAGCACGGTTTTGTCGTGTATGGCGCTGCAGTGCAGCGGGCAGGACTGTGAAGTCTGGATTATGAGAATCTCTTTAACTTGATTTAAACATCTGCAATCGTGTCAAAAGCGTGTTTAAATGTAGGTTCTACATAAACAAAATATCTTATATACAAACACCAATATTGATCTGTCCTACATAATCATGTTTCTCAAAATTCGGATTTGGAGCTATAACGGGACGTAAATGCGAGCTTACAAAAGCTGTGGCAAATTCTATCTTGTCAGACGTCGTAGAGCTTGGATAGCTCTGAACAGTGCTGAAGAACATGCCCCTGGATCTAAAAGTGCTAGCCATTTTTAGCACGCACCTGAAATTACTGGTGGCAGCCTACCTTTCTTTAAACGATTTACGAGGAAGCACATTATCACACACGTCAAAATTATCGGCATATTCGAATTACATGACTTGGTCTAGTTAAGTACCTGTTAATATCAAAAATAATGACGGCATACGCTCCTGAGGATGTACATCCTGTTTA
The DNA here is from genome assembly GCF_002532875.2 of Varroa jacobsoni. Taxonomy (NCBI): domain Eukaryota; kingdom Metazoa; phylum Arthropoda; class Arachnida; order Mesostigmata; family Varroidae; genus Varroa; species Varroa jacobsoni. The sequence continues at coordinate 203,123 of NW_019213257.1, read as the reverse complement.
GGTATCGCAGAGTGACGAAAAAACGACGAAACGTACGAGCACAGTACAATCACTCAGATAAATTTTATTTAATGTTTTTTTTTTAATTTATGCAATCATTGGGCCTATGGATAGGTGACTTTGACGCTAATTATTGGTTCAAAATCGGGTAATTACTAACAGGCTTAAATCAACAAAGGTCTTTTAATTTTAAAGTACAATGCGAGTCTGAAATCGTTGTGCTTTTGACAGTTAACTTCATTGGAAGTTGGTGCCTACTCTATAGTAATCTTATGATTGTGCTTAATACTCTCGTATGACTCTGGTCATATAAACTATATCTCCAATAAGTTTGAGTATAGACAGCAGAAAAAGCGTCTAAGTTGTACTAACCGGGAAAAAAACACGTCGAAGGCTATTTATAGTATGTGTCTTGTTACGCATCCGTTCGTCGTTTTTAGCCTCGCACCGATTTTTTTTTCATTATTGCACTATCGTGCGCACTGCACCCAAAAAGACCCACGTCCCGCAACCATCGCTGATAACTGTCACCTGGTTTCTATTCGCTTTTCAAATCCAAACAATACTGTACACTTTCTTTGTTGTCGTGATGCCTCTAGGCTTGTATTTGCGAATGTAGATTCTATGTTCTCACAGACAGTCTCACCATGCCCTGTATCCTCGATAGGCACTGTAATTTGGCTCACTCAGATGACAGCTTGTAATTTCACGAAGACCTGCAGCAAATCGCCTTCCCTGGACGAGTGCATCTTCGCCGCCATACCATCAGTCTTCCACTCGACGAACCGAAAAATTAATATTGGACACATGTGACACCTGTTAATTCCGCACAGCCAGTTAACGATGATCAGTCGTTTTTGCCGCGTCGTACAGTGATGTGTTGCCATTCAGAAGATCATTGCTACCGGGCAGACTATTGCTAGAGTTCAATCATTGCAATTATCCATCAGTTCCCGACGTCGGTGTATAGTGATGCCAGTCTGGAAATCGGCTTGAACGTCGAAAGGCGAGTCTACAGGCTTTTTTTGCCCCTTACCCCCCTCCCCCTCCCCCCAATTCATTTTTGCTTTACCATCTAAAACAACAATGTGGTCCAACGGTTTCCGACCTCGAGACCTCACACTCTCACGTATCACATGTCACGTTCGTGCGCACTCGAAACCGAAGCTGTCGACAGCCGTCCCGTTCGGTTCCAATTATCGCATACATTTACGTGGTATCTTCATGCCATTGGCTTTTCGTTTTCCATTTACCATCCATCCATTTGGTCAATCGTTCTGCGGCTTTCTGACTAGTCGATGCTTTTGCTGTTCCGAAATTCCTGCGTCGGCCGCCGACTGGCGCCACGGTCGTGCGCGCGAGCCAGCGACCCGCTATTTCTGCCGCTGATCATTACTACCAATGAATCGCGCTGCTACTGCTGGTGCCGCCGGCACTAGTAACTGCACCACGATGGCTACGAAGTTGATCTTCCGACAGTACAAGCACTGTGGCCGTCTCCTACTAATGCTATGATCATTTCCACTAGGTTTTGCATGATTGCGAATCGTTGGGTTTGCTGAGGTATCCGTGCATCCAGTGGCACCACATCCTCACCATCAAAATCCTTTTCTTCGTCTTCATTGTCGTGCTGATTGACTAGCTGGCATAATCGGAATCGGTGGTAACGATGGTGGTCCACCGATTTTCCCCCTGTCGCCGGAGTCCAACGCAAAAGATGGTGTCAGCCGCCTTGAATTTCGCTTGCTGCGACTGCTATTACATTTAAATATAGACGTATCGTTTCTATTGTTTCCGCTCTTGTCGTCGGGGATGCGGCGGTGTCGAGACTTGAACGGCATCGGTGCCATCAACTCATCAAATGACCCTTTTGGATGAGTTGGCCGGTGCTTGGCGCCTAATTGCGTTTATTATTGGGAGAGATGGTGGGATTGAAATGGATTTTCGAAATTTGCGGAAAGATAAACTGCAATACGCCACCGCTTCACCGTCGCAGCGGGGGACGCGCTGTCCGCCACAATATAAAAAAAACAACCCAAGAGGCTTCAAGACCGTGAAGCTGCACGTATGTAAGAAGTTCATTCAAGCCAGAAAATTGCGGCTGAAGTATAACAGCGGAACAATAGCGGGTATATAATGATAAGACAGATGATGGCTAATGGGGACGCTTGTGGAAAGAACCGGCTAAACCGTGAAGCAGAGGTGGGGGAGGAGGAGGGCGAAAAGAGGTAAATAAAAACCAGACTTTTCGTTTTTACTTGTGCTATTGTATTTGTGTGTGTGTGTGTGTTTGTTTTTTCGATCATATTAAAATATATTATACCGTATTAATGTCGTTATTTGTTTGTGTTGATAGGATATCGAAAACAAGGTAGAAACCAATAAACGATACCGACAGGAATGTTAAGCACCGGTGATGGCATTTGAGTAAAACGCCAAATCGCAGACACTAGATGAACGATTCGTCTTTCACTAAATAGTTGAGCGAAGTTAAGTACGTGGAGTCGCTATTAGTAGATACTTTTTTTTTTGACGTGTCTCTATTTTATGATGTGGTGTGCTCCTATGGCATAAGATAGGCGTTTACCCTAGTTATGGGAACTTTATTAATTTACAAATTGAAATTGTGGTCTATGTACTAGTGTATGATATGTAATTGATACAGCCATGTAATTTTGTCGTTTGCAATCAATCAAAACTTTCGATCACTAAATAAACATCACTTACTTTTTGCAGGAAGTCCAGTTCCAGTTTTTATGAGTTACACACGGGGTGTAATAGACCGAAAACGTACCGTATTCGTGTTTATACAATTCAAATAAGGTTTATTAAGGGAAAAGATAAAGCTGAGGCTGAGACGTGAAATGCTTACGGCTCTTGAGTCAAAGATGTACTTCACTTACAAAAGCATTCTTTGATTTGTTTGACTATAACTGCTTACACAAAATCGAAAGTAAGATACGAGAAAAGCTGAAATCGAGGCTGATAAATTGTTTATATTATTCTCTTATATCGATTTGCCTTTTATGCTTACGTAAATGTGTCGAGAAAAGTTTCGAAGAAAAGGACGCATCTTCTGAAAGATACTATAAATAACAAATCTTGATTAATTCAACACGATTCGTGCGCCGCGGGGCAGACAGAACAAGGTGATCATAATTTCAACGAGACAATCATGTTTTTCAATCATATCAGCCAATAACAGGACAAACTACTACCGTAATGTCTATCCGTTTTCTAGTGAGACCGGTATCAATTCAGTCCTATTAGTTGATGTGGTACCATCAGTTAGGCGCTCGGCACCGAGCGACCCAGTCACCTTTCGGAGCTGTTTGAATAGAAAGATTAAAATCGGATGCCGTGTTCTACGGATGTGAAGCTTATCAATACGACCTTTCCACTGGGATAATTACTGGTGGGCGACTAGAAAACATCAAGTTTCTGCGATGAACAAGACAATGTTTAGAAGTGCTTGTAACACTCGTTGAACTCGATGACACTACTGGTGAGAGATCGACCGATTGGGTCAAAACCCAATACGGTCTTGTTTTGAACGAGGAGCCGGAGTTTTCTAGTCTTTGTTTTGGATAAAGTAGCTATTGAGAGCTATGTGCTTCGCGAATATCTAGAACTAAACCTTAGCTGGCCACGTAGTTTAAAGATGGCATTTTCTTGTCAACAATGGCGATATTTTTACAAAAGAGAGAAAAGCTCATTTTCGAGGCAAAATGTTTGCCAGCGACGTCTGTTGCGGTCCAAGCCAAATCAAATGCAAGTATATGCTTTCTATATATTTTTTAATGATTTTGTAGAATCCACAATATCTATTGATGTGTGTTAGTCGATGTGGTTTCTTTTCAGAGTAACTTCGCTATGGGCATCGGCAGTGGAAGCACCGTTGTCTACGCTGTGGAAAGGCTCGGTATAGCGTTCGCTACCAACTACCATTGAGAACTATCAATAACAAACAAGATAATTTCTACTATCGTGGCATCATTTAGGAAACTGCAATTGATGCTACGATAGTAAAACACGAAGCAAATAATTACACTTCTTACAAGGGCATCTATCTTTGCATGCATTGGGTTGAATTCTGGGTTGACAATGAGAAAAGTATAGTACAGAGCCAGCACATTTCTGATTCCTCCACCTGTTATTGTGAACTTTAAGTGAAATCCACGTGGCATCTAAAAAAAGCGACGGGTTAAAAACAATATGACGAATTTTTAATCAACAAACCGTTTATAAGCGCCGTGTAGTGCTTCTGCCTTTCCTTTCGACCTTTTTTTCTCTGATTTTCGTATGGTTCACTCTACCTGACTAAGAATCAAGCACTTGCTTCTATACCTCACGAGTGCAGCGGAACGCATTAAGGGTGGTGAGCTTTCGAACATCGTCTGCGTACCTACATCGTTCCAGGCGCAGCAATTGATTCGTGCGCATAAGCTGACGCTCACTGATCTAGAGGAGACGCCTGAACTCGACATTACCATCGATGGCACGGATGAAGCTGATGCTCACCTCACATGTATTAAGGGTAGCTATTAACTACTTCGAAACTAAGCGTAGGTTCTGGGCACAAATGGATACTCGCGTAGCTTAGACTGAGCACCGTTAGGCCGACTAGCATAGACCGATGTGATAAGTTAGTCCTACGTTATCAGAGCGGTAGCGATGATATATTAGAAAAAGAAAGATCGATAGCTGGGAACTAACAAGACTCTATTACATTTTGCAATCACCGCTTCTTTGACATTTATGGTACCCATTTGTTTTTTGAGAAGTTAGTCAGGAATATATAATGATGGCTTTCTTAAAGGCCAAGGCAGATACCAGAGTATTCCATGCAGCCTCTGAATCCTAGGTATGGCATATGTGGAACGAAAGAACCTGGGGTGTTGACTACGTTTATCTTAACTAGATGAATAAGTTAACGTTGCATCGCTTACGCTGGCTGTCTTGCTCACAGGCTTACAAATACAGTAAATTACAAATCGGTGCGTCGAGAAAACTTACGATGTCCCCATGTTCAATTGGCAAGGTACTTAAGTATTTTAGTATCTATCAAGGCGCTAAACTTTGCGCCACGTTTCGGTTTAGTGGCTTATACCGTTTAATTTCTAATAAGATTTCCTGTATTTGCAATTGACTAAAAAGTCTGATCAATTCAGGGTCTGGCACTTTGCAAACCAGACAACTTACTATATCTCGAATTGATTATTACGCTTAAAGGATGGGGAAAAGCATTTTAAAATAGCGTAACAATATCCTTGGAACTTCAAGGGATATTGCGCAACGTTCAGGGTGCCTGTTTCTGACGAATGATTTCACTAATCCAAGAACTGCTCCAGTAACGACTAAGCGAAACATACGTGTTGGAAGTAATTTTCAGTACTATCTATGTCGGCATCTTATAGTAATAAATTTGAAGTTAATAGTCCATTGTCAGTATTTTATAAGGACCCTGCATAATATTATACTCACGGTGTCAAAACTATCGCTTCCGTGGGTTTTTAAGTCGCGCGAGTTTTTGAAGCTCATTCGATGCGTTTGATTGACGACGTGGTTCGGTCAAGAAAATGAAAAAAAACCAAACTCAGCTTAATAACGTACTTCTCAGAAATTTCAACAACCTTGACAATCCGTCTAAAAATATACATTCTCAAAAAGTAAAGTTGTATAATTGCGGGGATTACATACCCAAGCATCTATACTAGTGCACGTGTTTTCGTTACATGGATCCGCTAGCGTCTTCCTTATTAGGGATCTTTTTCAGCAAAGGCAACCTTACGCTTCCATTAAGTTCTTTTGGCCGACTAATTCGAATATTCGTACACGATCTCTTGTATACTTTTTGCAGATGTTGTTTTTGGTGGTATTTTTAAACAGCGCAGTGCAGAAAAATAAATTTCTAAGTAGAAACGCAATATTTCCGAGAAATCGGTACAAGCAGATGTTTAGAAGCTAGACAGAAGTTCATAACATCCGGCCTTTGATTTACTAAGGGGCCAAAAGTCTTTTTAGCTAGTTCATAGTTGTCAAATTTCGCCGCCTATTTTTTTAGTAAAATACTTTGATTATTGTTATGTTGGTAATTCATGCATGTGATCTCTGTTTGATTACTACTTTTATTTTCTTTTATTACGGCGGCATTCTCGGTTTATAAAGCCTGAAGCAAAAGGCACAAAACTATGCGCCTCTACGGCATTATATTTGTATTGATTCATCTGTTATTTCTTTTGGGCAGTAAAAGATTTAACAATATATCACTAAATTGGTTTATTTACATAAATTCCGGAAAACGACACACACTACTGGCTTTCCAGACCCGCACTCATCTCACTAATTTTCAAAGTAATGACTCTTATAAAAGAGACTTTTAAATAAGATTGAATTATTTAAAATACATATTTCCTTATGTATCCCATAATACTGCTAAGTATCGTATTGGCCAATTTTCTATTATTATTCAAAACATATTCTCTATTTACAAAGTTTACTGGGCTTACTAGTTCGCTCCATTTTGAACGCATCGATGAACGTTGTGCCAGTCGATATTTCCCATTGGTTTTAGGCGGCGGCGGATGTCTAACACAAGAGAAGATCGTCGCAGCGGCTTCAAGCAAATTCGTTATAGTGGCGGATTATCGCAAGGACTCGACCCATTTAGGTGAACATTGGAAGAAAGGAATACCTGTTGAGGTGTTGCCAATGGCGTACGTGCCCTCAATGAACAAAATCAACAAGATCCTCGCTTGCAGGCCTGTTCTTCGATACGCCGTCAATAAAATGGTTCGTGTTAGCATGTCATAGGACAGAAGCTGTGGTCGCTTCTTTGCAGTGCTAACATAACGTTAAGCTGTGTCTGAGACATGGGCGTTCGTGCTTGTTTTACCGTTTGTAAATGCTAATCGTTTAGTTAATGCAGTGGAAAGGGTCAAGAAAAGGTAACAAACATTTTGTCCTTTAACCTGTCTTTGTTTGCCTGGCGCGAGATTGAAGTTCAGCTCATGAAGGTATGAAGAATACTTTTTCACGCATACTATTTATTCGAAGGACTCGTTTTGTAGCAGTTGTACAGATGTCGAACTCCTAAAGAACCTTGATATCAAAACACTAAAGAAATATGTAACTTTTTCCGAAGAGGGACCCTAGCCTAATGATATTGATATCCTAGCACTTTGCATATTTTTACGAGGTAGGCCTCAAGTAAAAAGATATAGACTATAGTAAATAAAAGAAGAAGAGCGTGTCTAAAACAGAGCACCCGCTCAGATAATGGTGACATCTTAAAGGAAACGATATTGAAACTTCGTTTGCGGTGGTGAAAATAGAAGCAAACAGTAAGCACTATAAAGCGAAGTCAACGGGAATTCGCTTTGTGTCTAGCCCTTTTCCCCTACATCTGTCTTACTATTTCAACAAGTGTTCAAGTTTTCTAAATTCATGTAATCTTATATAGGTTTAAGCTAACTATTTCATAGCCAGGGGATTTGGCGTATGCCTAGTTGGAAACACAGGGACAATCTTTCTATGTGCACATCATAGAAAAATTGAAGTGCGCGTTAGTAGTCAGGTACACAAGCATTTTTTTAACGACTTTTTGTTTTGCACGGCGTTTAGATTGGCTTCTTTTGTGGTAAATTTATAATGTTTCAAATGTCGAGTTGCAGCCCACTTTGAAGGTTAATCAAGCTCTATTCCATCGCGCCCGCTTTACTCTGTGGCATATATTAACCTGTTTGTGTGAATTTTTGTTTCTTTCCTTAAAACAAGGGCCCCGTGATTACAGACAATGGAAACTTTATTCTGGATTGCCCGTTTCCCTCCGATAAGAAGATCGACTGGGAGGAAACTTCGGTGAAAATGAAAATGATTCCTGGGGTTGTCGAGACTGGCCTCTTTTTTGGAATGGCTGAAATTGCATATTATGGCCAGCAAGACGGATCAGTGAAAATCGTTAGGACGGCAGGGAAATATTCTTAGTTGAGTACGATTGGCATCCTATTATATGTTCTCTATGCATACTGTCTTTGACTAGGTGACCTCTATCGATGAAGTCCTGCGTTCGAAAATTTGTTAATGAACTATGCTGTTGCATGATATTATTGTAATGACATCTTCCCCTTCCACGATTGCTTTGCCCCTATGGGTGTGGCAAACTGATCAGTTTTTAGCATGAGTGTCCCTTGTGTGTAAAATTTGCGCACGTGTGTTACAAAGTAGTATCTTTTATGCGATTACATCTGCCTTAGCCTAGTTTTGTGTTCATTTAGCAAATGACATAATAATAACAGTTATTTTTTTATAAATCCAATATTAATTAACCTTATATGATTGTTGTTATCGCTCAAAAGAGCTCTGCAGAGCTTATTTTTTGCAGATAGTGTAATATAGGGTCCCTTCGCAACAGAGGACAAATACTAACCAACTCATTGCGCAAAACGGACAAGTGAGGAACTTAGAACACAATAAAGGTCAACAGGGATTCTCAAAACAGATTTTTTTAGCTCGACGTATGCATGGAAACGCACCCCTTGTGTCAATAAAGAGAGACGTTTCAGTATTCACAAAAAGCTTGAAATATTCATTGATTTTTTAAATCAAAAAGTTGCGAAAATCGTTCGAACGGGACACCATCAGTAATTTACTTTTATGATTGTGAGAACTGTGATTGTGGTAGAAAAGGTCAAGGTGAGAGAAAAAAACAGGTTTACAGAGTCTGTCCTTTAATGTTCATGCTTTTTATCACCGGCTTCTGTTTAACAATACTGTCAGATAATCCCGAGCGCGGACGATTTCGTCATGCGCAATGCACGCATATTTGATCTGCAATGCGCGCTAATAACCGTGAATAATCAGTGCTACTGAACAAAACCAAGGCCATGAAGTTCAGAAAAGAGGGAAGACCTACTAACAATGATCAGTTTGGTCTGAACCTAACGATCCTGAAAATTGTCAATTCGTTTACATATCTTGGCTTAGCGTAATGACAGCTATAAGATCTTCGTTTGATCGCATAGAGGAGATGGATAGAAAAGCGATGATCGGAGCTGTTGCAATCGACAGTCCGCGAAGAAAAATATTGCACTGACTGATATGTACGGGACGGGCATTCGGGAAAACTAAACGTTCGCAATCCCATGAGTTCCGATGTGGTAAAGCCGGCCTTCTTCAAACTGCTGCTAGGCCTGCAACAACTGGCAGTTACCCACTAGGCTTACTGACCGACCTCCAAACGCGTATTTTTCCTCTGTGAAGAGAAGAGATTTTGTAGTCGTTATGTCGTTGCTTAGGGCTCCTCTCTGCGCACTTCGACACCGCGTGATATCACTTTAGGGTCGTCCCTGTTCGGCTCACAGCTGACGTACAACATGGACAAATTGCCACCGTCGTTATACGTGAATATAAACCGAATTTTAATAGTCACGGTATGACTATACCACAGCTAAATATGATACTTTATGTACAAACTATAGACTATCCAAAGCGCAGCAGTAGCTTAAATCTCTTTATGGATGATCAACAGAGAGGTCACAGCGGACGGATACCAGTTGAAAGGATCAAAAAAAAAAACATATGCATATAGTTTACATGATTTATAGCTTAAACTAACCTGTTTTTGTAAAAACGCTGTTAAAAAAAAGTCAATTGTAATGATAGAATAGATGGTGTTGGCAGTCAGAGAAGCATCGCCAAAGATTACGGTAACTGGTCTCGTTAAAAACAAATCGCAAAAGATCGATTATAGGTACATTTTGTCAACATGTATTATTTTCATCGATAATCTTTCAATCGCATATTAAACCCAAGGAAAATTGAAGTTTACAGTCTTATGTATAAACTCAGTCTGATGCAATGCTCAGCTGCAGGTACCGCTGTAAAAGTGGACACGCTTAGTTAAAATTTAGTATGAAATTATAATAGTAATTTGAAATTAGCACACTATTTCATATTTTTTTGATACGCCTTAATATCTGCTTCAGTACCATACTTCCGCCATAAGCTACCTACATACAGTTACTGCAAAACCGGATCATTAGTTCAAGTCTATAAATAATGTACCATTGTATAGTAGAATAGCGCGATTAGAGCATACTTCGTAAGATTGTCGAGATGATTTGTCACCGATTTTGCCAGATCTTATTACTACGCCCCAACCTCTTTTCTGGATTGAACAAAAGAGTACCGAACTTTAGCCTCGATACTTACCTTTCTGATCCAAGTCCGTGCGAGCACAGTATGGACACCAGTGGATGAGCATATTTTACTGTGGATTTACTTCGAGAAACGATAGATAGGAAAAGTACACATGGGAACGCCAATGGTAGATATGTGCCAATACAAGGACTGCCAGAGCGGTACAAGAAGTGTGCAAAAAATAGGGTAGTAAAAGACTGTCACTCTGGCTCAACTAGTGCAAAAATCACTTAATTTCAAACTCCGCCGAATTCACTTGTAACAGCGAAATATCCTAAGAAGTTTTCTATTGGCTTTTTCTAAATTTCGGATGTGTTGTTTTTTCCCACAAATAAACGCAATAGTAGTTATTATCATCACAATGTGCTCTACGAACGAACAACATAAACCTAAATCATGCAGCTTATCAATTTAGTATAGAAAACTGGAACCTTGATGCAAGTCTGCGGAGACATGGATGGGTCAGACATTACGTTCGTTTTGCTCTTAGCTCAAGTGTCTACTAAAAGACTCCTTATGAAAACACTCAGTATAGCTATAGCCCCCGTTTATACGTCCGTCAACATAGATATCTCATGATCTATTTAAACACAATTTCCCTATAGAAATGCGACCCCTTCGCACTGTCCCCAGGGGTTAAATTTTCTTTTTCCGTAAAATTAATCGACATACTTGCTGACTAGATGAGTGAACATCGCCCTAGTTAAGCCGGCAGAATGGCCCAGTCCACTAGCTATATCTCGATGAGTAAGTATTTGAGCAATAAATACTTCAATAGGTTTGTTAACACGTCAGTTGCCAAACGCTTACGAAAACGATGGCATTTAGTCCACGGAAATTTTACGACAAAAAATCTAAACAAAAAAAAAATACAGCATCTATACAAAAAGCCCGCACCGACTTGACTGTAGGTACAAGACGCTTCCCAGTTTCAAGCGAGTTCTGTTACATGTCTCGACGCTGCGTTACATCCTCAATATACGCGTATGCATGCGTGAAAGGAAATTTATGAGACGTAACGGCGTAATATCGTGATTGTCCGTTTCCACTTCATGTTCACAAAAACCGTACGAGAATAATGGACCGCGAAAGAGCATGCTTTGGAAGAGTGTTTAGTAAAATAACAGAACCAACTAGAATAATTTTGAAACTTGGCCCAATCAGTCATTACTGCCTAGCAAGAAAAAAAAAACGCGAAAACGGGTTTGACATGCCTAAGAGTGCCATGGCGGAATTACGAATTATCACCGCTAGTCCATCGGGCGAAAGGAAATAAACAAAAAGAGATATACGTCCCACAAGAATTCACAGTAGGTGGACAGTCGCTTGTGTCGCACAGTGTAACTGTCGCTAGGTGATAGCCATAAGCAGTTCTTCATGCTCCTATGTATCGGCCCTTTGTCGACTGAGTAAATACCGATCATACCCTAGCATGCTCACAAATTTTGTTTTCGCGACCGAAGAGTTAAACAGAAAAAATGTGTAACATTCACCATAGTAATAGTTATTTTTGTTGAAAGGACGACACTATGTTATAAGAGGATAACGAAAAAGGGAAGTAGGGGATATGGGGCTGATTGCAGGAAGTTCCTCTCTATGCGAACTAGTGAATGCAGTTTAATGTGCAGGATGACGAAATTAAGAAAATTAAAGTAGAGAGAGAACTGCAATGACCGACTGTACTAAATACTCTTCTTGAAAGCTCGTCACGAACGATTTATGTTTTAATCTGTGCTAAGTCGAGAACGCCGTCGATTGCATTATTATTCCTACACGAAAACTAAGTCTCGAGTAAGATACGATGGTTCATGGTCATTGTAGCTATATTGTAAACTGCTACAGCACTGCGTGAGGTCAGCATCACGGGATAGTGGCTGAAAAATAGTGAGTTTAATATATTTCTCATACTTTACTATTTGGTTATGTCTTTTTTTAGATATATGCGAGTATCTGTTCGTAGTTAATTTCTTGATGATGCGGTCGTGAAATATTTGCCTCTTAGACTTAAACGTATGTGAGGTAGTTCAGGGTAGAATCCGCGCGTGGATATTACTAGCAAAAGATCATTATTTAGGTCTTCTCTTCCAACATTTAATAATGCTAAATAAGCATATAATGTTAAAATTACGCGGGGAAATGTTTGTTCCTCAAGGGTAACTCCTTAAGCAACGTCAATCTACGAACAAACAGTATTCGATAAAAGTCGCCCTTGTAGCTGGTCATATCGTGGTTACACGTTGTAGACAGAGGTCCTCTTTTAGGCTTTACAGACCATAACACACACAGTGGGTGGTGACTTCTTGTAAATAGCATTATACCGACTTTTCAGTACTGGATTAATCCCGTTGTTTACTGTGTGGAGCACGTTTTCTTCTAGCCTATCATTTAGTCCAGAAAGATCCATCTACTTCCTTGACTAAGATTGCCATCGTATGAGACTTAGTTCAATCACAGTAATTTCGAAATTATCCCTGTCTCTATGCTTAGAGCGTTATCGATAGTGAGTAGATCCTTGGCAGGCGAAACAATTATCCACCATTTTCATTCAACTAGTGGATAGAAAGAGGGTTACACCTGAAATCTTTTCATGCAGAGACATTCTATCCGAACCTCTTTCGACAAAACGTTTGTGAAACGGCTTCATTCTACGTACGGCTGACTTGAATATGATTTAAACGTGGTTAGTTTAATTTTGCAAAAAAAACACACACACATTAGAGTATTCGGAGAATAGCTGAACTCAGAGATAGAGACGCGGCTGGGAACACTTACGTTTTTGCCAACAACTTTCGAGTTCTTCTAAAAAATGGTTCAAATGATTCTATTACTATATGTTACCATCGCTAAGCATTGCTATGGACAGCTGGCCTCTCACCACCGAACGATTTGTTTCCAGGTTGCAAATCTAGACTGTTTTAGCCTGCTTACCTACTGGGACACGTGAGGTGGCCTAAGTTCGAAATCAAGGACGGGAACTTTGCCTAGCATTAGAAGACCAACCGTCTGAAACAGTGCTGAACTGTAACACAGGAGATAAGACTCGACAGTATTCATTTATTGAATTCTTGTTTACGTCGCCGAAACCACAAATGATTCACAACTAGACCTATAATTACAAAAGCTTGAGTGAAGGCTGGAACAACATAAAAGGTTAGATCGTTAGAAATCTACTCTATATTTTCAATGGACAACATCCGTTCACAGGATTTTTTTCCAATTTGTATATATTTTAATGCAATACGGTCTCTGTCGTTTCTTCATATGCAGATCAGAATCTACCGGGATGTGAGAGAAATGATGATTAAGGTTTTCTGTTGTCTTTCGGAGTATCCTGGTTTGCGGTGACAGATCCGCCATCGATAAAGGCATATATCCCACTTACCTCGGCCATGAACTCAGTTACTTCAAACTAGAGCGCCATTCGTACGCTTCGCCTGGCATATGTATTTCTATTAAACGTATTTTACTTTATTAAAAGCTAATTGTATTTGTAACAGAAGCAACATCGGATAGCGGTCAGCTAAGGTAAGTAGACTCTAATAACTTGTTTCACAACAAAGTTTGAGCGCGTTTGTTATGTAACGCACGTTGAATGTACAGTTTCAATATTGATCATGCATATGTATGAATGCGTACGATGTTGGTGGAGGTACGGGGTCGTCTTTTTGGAGAAGTTGGCGTCGATTGACGACCAACTAAATTACTATTACGCTCTATAGTAAAAAGCAAACTTGACCCTTAAGGACAAGTGTCTGATCAATCTGCTCGACTATCCGCGTAGACTTTCCCAGGATAAAAATCTGCTGACCCATAAAACACCCCAACCCAGGCCGACTACTTTAAAAGTCGTTTTATATCCAACAAACACACATGATTTCTAGCATAGACATTAGTATTTGTGGGCATTCCTCTTTTACGAAAACGAAACGTGTCTACAGAATTGTCATTTACTTACTTTTATTGCTATTGGGTATATATTTACCTCATTGAACTGACTGGTCCACATAAGGTCTGGTTAATTGCTAAGGTCCCATGGTTTTTAACCTTATCATCGAATTTTGCTTGCGTTTTTTGTTACATATACTCGAGTAAGGATATCTTATGTCTTGTGAAGCTTTACTTTGAACCGAGCAAAGCGAATTGTGCTGTCAGTCCTAGAGCGCCCGCTCTTCGGTATCATTTCTATGAGGCGCAGGGATCCGACCTGCGCTGCTTCCAGCCTGAACTAACTCCTGAACTACGTCTATCATGTGGCGCGTCGTTGGCTGGGCTTGAGCCAGCAACCCCTGGCTTAGCCCTGGCACAACCTTAACTTCCATATTATAACTATTCCATCTCACCATTCGATGTTGAGCGTGTAACCTACGAAAGTTGTCAAGGGTCCGTTTGTGCGGCTCTAATTAACTGCCACAAGACTTCACCTATTTTTTATTTAAATCGTCTGATAAACAACAACGCAAAAACTGCGAATATTCGCATTAAAAAACAGTTCAATAACATAGATTTCTTCATATTATTATTATTATTGTTATTATTATGTGACCTATAATTGGTCAAGTTATTAATATTCATCTTTTTCCAGATGCATCTTCTATATCACATCAGAAAAACAGTGTTAAAAAGCTATGGTCTGAAAAAGCTGTATGGCTCCTTCGGTGCAAAATGTTCTTGTTCTTCAGAACGAGAAAATCAGCTAAGTCGAGCTTTACAAGATGTAAGTGCTTCGTTTTGAACTAATTCACAACGCTTCGTTGCCTTCTTTTACAGACTGTTTCAGAGTTGCTTTTACTTCAAAACTGCGACCGCGTACGTTTCGAGCGTACGCCAGGGTGCGAATGCTATCTCGATTTGACCTCGTGTTCTCAAAGACGTATCGGCAACTCTAGGCAATGACCGTGTTGGCTGTGAATAGCCAAATGCTTACACAAATGCATTCGTCAAACGGTCACAATGAGGATATCTGAAATCAAGTTCCTCCATACAGATTTACGTGCGTATCGAGAAGTGTTCAGACAATCATGTGCCAGATAAATACCGTAGTCCGCTAATATAACCTTAAAAGTTCGATTACGTTCGCAGGAAGCCTAATTATAATCAGCACTTGTCGAATGCTTCTGCCCTTCAAGTTGTACGAAGTCAAAACTTCCACGATTCGTTCTTGCGGACGTACGACTCACCTCACGCCTCACAAGTCTTATAGTCTATAAGTTAATAATAATCGCAGGTGCTTCAATTGCTTCTGTTCGAACGAAAGTGTAACAAACTCAATATTCAGATCGCTACCCCTTTGGAGCTCTTTTAAAGCACGCAATTAGGAACCGTATTATCTAACGAAAACTCGATTTCAGCGTAAGTTAAACAATCGGAAAATGTGTATAGTTCGTAGCACTGAGAGTAATGTCCACGAAAAATTTGCGACTCGTGGGACAATGCGCTAAAACAAAGAAATTTCGGACAAACAAATTTCGTTACGAGAAGTCATTATAAGGATATAGATGAAGAATATAGAAGGATGAGTAGATCCCAGAGACGGTTAAGTGTCGTTACGCGCTCAGAAGGATAATTAGCGAGTACGTATCGCGCGCAGAATGAAGTGAAAATTCAATACATCGGGAGAAGTAAATTCAGGAACGTAAAAATAATGCTAAGGAAAGCTAACACTGCAAAAAAAGTATTGTAAATAAAAACGTTCGTCGGCATTCTATGAAGCCGACTCATAAAGCACATACTCCCGCGTTAAAAACGCGAAGGTCCGCATGGCGAAAGTAGATAATGCGGCATCTGTGTACTTCTACAACCCAAATCTATAAAAGAGTTCGGACTACGAATTGTAAGTTTAGCCTTAATCTCTCTCGGGTTTACACTCTACGAAACAGAGTTTTCTTTTCAAACACGATATATTCGAAAGCGTACATCTTTTCGAAATTATTGGCCAGCCTTTGCAAGTGGAGTGCCAAAATAAGCCCCCTGTCTAAGGCCGCTACAAGTAAAATAGCACTTATGCTCCGACTCGAAACGACGAAAATTCTGTCTCTAGGGAGAGGTGCATTCTGTCCGAAAGTGAAAAAAACGTAATCGGTCGTCATTTACGGAGTCGCAACGATTTCGTGCACTGGTTGGTGGAGGTAAGGTGACTGAAACGGTCGACGCCTGTTATATGCCTGAAAGTACTTATAATCCGTAGCCATACGAGGACAGGGAGTCAAATTATTCGGGCGTGAAGGTTTGAATAATACAAATTTTACACGATAAGCTCAAATCTTCTCAAAATTTGCTATTAACTAGAGAAAATCGAGTACAAAAAGTTGGTTGCGACAGCTGTGTGTTTAATCTATTCGTTCCAAACTTACCACGTTATCTATACCGTAAAAACATAGCGGCGAAGGCCATAACCATTCGACTAGCGTCATCGACAAATACACCGGATTCAGGCTAGGTTTCGACACCTCCAGTAAGCACCTGAATATTAAGGGCGAAAGATAATTCTTGAAACCTTAAGTTTACTTTAAATGATCGTTTTAGACGCAGTTTACGAATTCTATATAATGACCCTTGACACTGGCTGAGGTGGGGCCTAGATCGGCACCGTTCTTAGATGGTAGAAGGCGTCTTTGTCCTTATTCGACCGAAAACGCCATTTTCACGTTTTTCATAACGCTCTAAATCCAGCATTAGAAATTAAGGACCAGTCGCAAATAAAATGTTACATAAACTGGTTGAATGCGCTCGAGCTTTGCATTGACCTCCTGCGTTGAACTGTGCAAAGTCTCTTGAGTGAAAAGTCTCTCAGAAATGATAGGTTTCTAAAGTCAAGATTAGTTTTTTTTCTGCCCGGCGATGGCGGCAACCGCAGAGGTGTAACTGCAAGGGGCAGAGTGGTGATGAAAGACAATGTTCTGGTAGTGACGACGGCAGCGTTTTAAGTCTTAAGTGATGTATCTCCTTTACACATCTGAAAGCGAAAATTTTGGAAGTATCATCTTCATTTTTTGGGAGACTCGACAATGTGCGTACGAATATGTTTGGAAACAATAATTGCTACGAACGCAAATGTTCTTCGAAATTGCGGTACGTAGGTCAACTAAACGCAGAGCGAGTAACTTTAACATACTCATAGAAGTTTCGTTCAAGCAAATCGTGAGCACAGTTTGTATTCTGCTTCTTCTACTTGTAAGGTCCGGAATACTCTCAAAATTTACATCGTCATAAATACAACAAAAAGACTTGAGGAAAAAAAAAGGCGCTATGATTCGTAGACGAGGTTGTCTACGGGGCGTGTGTTATCAGTATAGTCGTACCTGAAGAGAATAACTCGATTCGAATCACGATTCAGGACCGGGCAAACGCGTTAAAATTTATTATCATATAGATATACGCAGAGTTTACGTAAAGGCAACGCCGCTGTGAGTGGAGCCCGATCTTCTGGCTAGCTTATCTTGCCTTGAACAAAATCTTGACATAGTTAATTGACGGTAATCAAATAAAGGTTTATTAGACTATAAAGATCGTTACAAAGGCTGATACGTATCATTAGCTTTATGTTAAAGATAAAATTCTATTTTGTTCTCATATAAATTTGTGATTTTAATTGGTCCAGGTCAAATGGTTCGTATCACCATGCAATATAATTAACAGAAAATAAATATTTACCGATATTTTAACCGTAACTTTTACTCATTATATATATATATACGTAATGTTATCTTTCAAGACTCATTATTCGATAGTGGGTGTCAAATATTACTTGACCAATGTACTGTAGCCTAGGGGAGAGCGATAACAGAGTTCATTTCAATGCCGTAAAACTTCTAACGAAAGGTTTATTTAAAAGCTTCGTTTCACCGCGATCAGTCCATTGGTCTCGTTGCGGAAACGGATTTAATAACCTACAGGTAGCATTTTTTGGAGTACGTAACATTAGGGAACCGTCTTCGTTCACTACATCCTGCATTGGGCATATGTTATCATCGACGTACATCTTGATATCCCAGATCCAATTTGAAGACCAGGGTTTCTGCAAAGCAGAAACACGATAACGTAGAGTACGTTTAGTTCAACTGAGTTGCGCATCTGCTTTGGATTAGGGTCACTCAATCGGAGAGTCTTTTCAAGAGAGGGGCTTTTTTTTTTTTAATTTAAGGTCTCACTAACATTAAGTAATGTAAACGAGGGCCGATACTATAATTGACGTGGTAGCGACAACACATTGAATTAGGTCAAAGTTGTTGCGGGATTACTATGCGATGTATAGATACCAATGTGAAAATCAAAGTAGCTTTAAAAACAACTTAAGCTAAAAAAACGAATCTCATCGTGTTCTCTGCTAACGTCCAGTTTCTAACTTATAAGATGTCTAATCCACATATCATGTAAGACCATTTGGACCGTCTAATAGCACAGGATGATTGAAACCCATCCGTTTTCGAGGACACTTCTCTTTCCCTTTAGCAATGGCAAAGTTGGTCGCCTTTTCTAAAGGGTTATCCTGTGTTGTAGATATGTGCATCGACGAACACAAAGGTAAAATGCATTTTAGGCCCTTGGGTATTACGAAGCACGAAGGTTTCGTGCGGTCAGCCTTAACAAATGAACGTTTCTATAAAAGCGACTTACACCAGTCAGTTTGAGACTGCTTTCGCCTACAAATATATAAAGTGATTCGTTACGCGGTGTCTAGCACGGTTCAGATTGCTATCAAAAGATGTTTTACCTTGAACCCAGCAATCTGGATTACGATAACACACCAAAACAACAGTGAAGTCTATTTTTGCGGCAGGTACTTGACATGAACATACTGAGCCCTTAAAGAGGCACGGTATCGTCACGCATCTAATAAATGTAGGTGGAACTACTTCAATCAGTTATAGATTGACTGGCAAACAATCGAATGGCTATGAATGGTGTGTATATTACTTCTCTATATTATAGTGAAATAGTTGCCAATAAAAAAAAAATGATCAATGTCAAACCCATATTATTGACTAAATTATGGTTCATTCAAAGATGATCCCACATTCACACACAAACATTCCATCTAGTACGAGCTCGTGTATATAACTGCGGCACTCAAACATCAGCCAGCTTGTTTTGACTGGTTGCTTAGAATTGCCAGTCGGTGGATATTTGGTCTCCTGAAGATTTCTTGTAAGAGTTTCATCGGTTTTACCCGATGCGGAAACGACAGAATTTGTTTCATAGCGCATATTGACCAGAAACCGCAGAATTTTTTTCCTGTGTATATTTAACACTTGTGCCTTTGTCGTAAGGAAACGGTGGTCGTCTGCAGAAAATTTACGCATCATCAAAGTACTCTATGTTGACTTTGAATGAAGGCCTTCCAACGATCTCAGCACGTCTACTGCTGCCACCTTTCAGCTTTCAAACGTCGTGAACGCTGACATACGCGATTCGAAAGTCACCTAGCTAGAACAACGGTCTTTCTCAAGATGCATATATACATACTTTCTTTGTTTACATAGCTTGTGTAGAAAGAGACCAGGAGCTGCTAGCAAGCAGCATCTCCTGGTCTCCTTGTTCCAGCCAGAGACTTAGCCATCCAAGTCATAGCCTTCACACTCTATTTATATATTTAGTACTGCGTTGGGGATCTATAGTTTTTTGTTTTCAAGCACCTTCAGTTGAAAAGGAAATAGCACAACAAACTAGGAAAAGATGAGGATTTCTGCGACTACTCTGAGGAGGTTTTAACGGAAGTAATTCCAATCACGTTTTTATACCGGGTGTTTTAAAAGCTGCGCAGGCCTGGGGGAGACAAATCGGAATTCGTTCCGTAGCTTCAAATGTAACAGTCGGTGCAGTCTATTTCATTCTTCGCATTGGAAGTAGATATTTGGATTATGACAATTATTCTAGGTAACAGAAAGGAAACAGCGCACATTTTGTCTAGACTTGATTGAAAGGCGTCAAAGTTTCGTAAATATCTTCAGTGATCGATAGGATTCTAACAGAACTTACACATCTTCTGACGTAGTTTTTTTGCTACCATCAACTTTTAATCACCTCTCACATAACTAGGAACGCTCGGTACGAAGAGTCAGACGGTTAAGTACGCTGTTCCTTTACTTTTAACAAAACCAGCTCGACAATAAAGATGTGGGAAACTAAAAAACGATTGCATACTCGTCGTATAAATAATTACTAACTACTTTGGCAGTTACCGAAAAAATTTATTTCTGCAACATCATGGTTCAACGTTGACCTATTACCTAGCAATATCTAACAGTGTAATTCACCAACGTCCTAGACAGGGTGGGGTACTATTTATGAGCATCCTGCCACGCTTTATTTATGTGTAGTACATATGTGGATGCACATATTAATTCTATTCAGGGCCTATTTAGATTGCGCCGTTCGAAGACTATCAGCTCCGGTCCACGTATTGTGATCATAATCCTTCGCAGTGCTGTTACCTGCTGACCTTCCCAAACACGGCAATGACTACCAACAAGCAGTTGGTAATGAGCCTTCCAGTTTGTTGTGTATAACCCTAAATATCCAAATGAGCTGAAGCCTATCGCAGTACATACATTTTTATCGAACGCGATCCGGGTGCAATCGGGGTTTCGTCCTCGTTTACGGTACGCAGGGGTCGTCAAAGGCCATCTGTGAATTACATGCAATACTAACAGGTTGATAGATCGAACAATCAATGAATTTCAGTTAGAGTAAATATTTCTTCATACATTTCCAGCGACTGTTGGCCATATACGAATTTGTTATGTATTTCATCAATCAGATATCATCTCTTATTTTGTAATATCATTTAATAACAAATATGTGTGTCGGCACACAAACGAATCAAAAGTGTTCACATATTGTTTGTGCACAGTGTCCCAGTAAATTAGCTATTCTTGTCTCTTATTGTAATTACATACAGTCACAAATAATTAATACTCTATTATATAGTTGTATGTGGATATTTACGAGCAAATATATGTATCTGCTTTTAATTAACGACGATTTACCCTGTCCTTAGATTCGTTAATGCAGTAAGGCTTAAGGCCGGTTTTAGTAACGCTGTAGTTCCGGCATAACAATCTACGTATGCTGTAAGCTTGGTAAAGCTCGAAAAGGTCGAGGCGATGCAGAACGGATGTAATACCTTGATGCATCCCTTCAATCGTCAGTTTCCTAAGAGTGAGCTCTTTTTGAAATTTCACTATAGGCTACGCAAGCGGAGTTACATAGAAGATCAAACTAGGAAATTACACCTATTGTTTTCATTAAAGCCTGGTTTTGGTTTCCCGAGTGATCGCACTGCCTCACTGTAATCAACTCTTTCATGTGATTTTTCGGGGTCATTTTAGAAACGTTAAGTGCGTCACCCTCCGGCTACCAGTATGAGACAAGTAAACTGATCAAACCCGCGTCACCCGCAGCCGACCCCAAGGGTCGTGTCTGCGCTAACATTATCTAGACATCAACTGGACACCACATTTCAGGCCCCTGAAGAGGTTTTTTACCCTTATGGTCTAAATCCAGGTTCAGCCGATAGATCCACCGAAAAGGGTATAGATTTATTTATTGGTTAATGATTGATTGAAACTTTAGACTCTGCTGCGGTAAACAGAGCTAAGTAACACCAATTACATTACGTTTCAATACATGGTTACTTTTGATCTAAAGGTTCGTCCGATATAAATGAATCAATAATTGCCATTGGTGGTCAAATATTGTTTAGCCAATTTGCATCGTATATCTTTAGAAGTCCGCATGTGCGCTCTAATCTTAAGAGCGCAGCTTTCCATGGTCCTTGTAAAAACTCCTACTCTCTTAGTATCTTACACCAGCTAGCCGTTATAAGTCAGAACTTCTTGGTTCTATCCCCATGACATGAAGAGCTAATACTGGAAAACATTTGTACCTTGATTGACCTTGGCCCTAAAATGCCACGCAGCTTGCGGTTCCGGTGTCTCAGAGGAGTATAAAACATTTCACTTATTAAGGAAGGACGTCTACTTCCCCTTATGTCGGAAACAAACATTTTCTAGTGTATATTTGGCCCACGAACTAATTTGGCTGGTGATCCATGTAAACAACGAACTTATAATTAAGAAGGAAAAACGTTCCGACAAAATATAGCGTGCAAGTTTTCATTTGCCTCCGTCTGTTCTGAATGCTAATAGTGTAAAAAGTTATCGAAAACGATGAATCATCGAATGGGATTACTCGACCCAAATGGTACAGTTTATCTAGTACAGGCGAAAGGTGGTTCAGTAGAGAGCTGGTTAACAAGGGTAAGTTTCTAAGACAATACGTTACTCTAATTTTCGTGAAACCCAATGTAAATACACAGATTTTTACCCTTGGCGGCGAACTAGCAGGCAGACGGTTTCTGGAGTTAGGGCAGACAGAACAGACGTCACCATCTAGTACGTAAGAAGGCCGTCGGATACGGTTGAAAACCTACAGAGTGAATAGCAGAGATTTAGCCACTACTATATTGTAAACCTTTGAGTTTTGGAATCGATTTTATGCTGTTTCGAAGTTATTGTAGCAATTTCTTCTGTGGACCTGTGCCGTCGGTCCAGGCAACTCTTCAACGCGATCTTTGGCCTCTACTCGTACTGTTCAGTATAGTAACTTTAGCTATGGGCTATTGGACTGCGCTCATGTTCGTACGATGGAAAGCCAACCGTATGCCATACACGCATCTAAACACCGAACGTGATGCTTACCCACGGAAGCCTTCACAAGCAACACCGATAGTGAATACTAACCAAGCCGTTCAAGTCGTCAACCCTGGTGAGCTATCGCTGTCGACACTAGCAGAAATATATCGTGCCCATGAGATAGTTTGCTTCTTCTTTGTAGCTGTTGCCTTAAGTAGAAGATGGATTTATGAATTAGCGTTCCTTATCCCACTTTTCGTTGTCATAAGAAACATATTATTACATTGATTATACAGATATGTACTATTAATTGTACGTGAAAGACATAATGCTGCTTGTCAGATAAGAGTTTATATCGAATTGTTACGATATCCACAGATGAAACGCACGCAAGAGCGATGACAAATGAAAAATTTCATAATCATTTTCAGTTGCTGTGTTGGAATCAGTTTTTCTAATAGGCGAGCACTCTTAGTCGGTCTATAGACCGATAATCAGCTCGACGAAACTAGTGAGACTATATGTACGTTATAGGTGGCCCAGACGATCAAGACAACATCGTATTCGAACAGAAATGGCAGTCTGGACCAAAATGCAAGGACGCGTTTCATAAAAGTCTGCCACCGTATGGTGCCGTATTTCACGACAAAAATATGAAGCAGACAATTTTTAGAGAGCGACTGTCAAAGACGCATTCAAGCGATGCCGTATACCCTGCAGGAGGACCAGATGTAACACGTGTCATTTCGGAGCGGATTACTGATGGACACGATCCTGCAGTATAAAGAGCCTGTCATTGTTAAACAGTGAAAATACGCCAAATATTATTATTAAAAATTTTCTACGTCAATGGGACGCTCAGCAACTTATGACAACAAATTATTGAGCTCAGCTGAATCTCGCTCACAAGAGGTCGCTCGGAGGAGCTCCATGCAAGTATTTACTGCGACGTGGCAGATTTCGAGCACATCGGCGTAAAACTCGCCGATGTGCCGAAATGTATTGAATGTACATGTACTAGACTGATCGGGTTACTCAGGAGGGCTTAATATGACGGATACTCTCTTCGGCGTTTTTATTGTCTTAACCAAATCTATATTTCCATCCGAGTGAAATCCGTGTGATTTTTGACAATTTAAAGAAAATAAAGTAGCTTTATTTAATTTCTTGCTTTCTTTCATATTTCAAGTTCTTTGGAAAACCTAGTTAGGCCATTGCAATTACAACTGACATGTTCGAAAGGTATTAAAATGACGCCTATGATTTGCAGTATGCATAAACATGCAGCTTTCACAAGTTCGTATCGACTTTGATGTAGCTCAATGGTTTAATATGTAAAAGTGTTAAAGCCACGCAGTTTGCTAGGTCGTCTAAAGTATGGATGTGGATGAGGTCGTTTGGTATTGATTAGCGGAAATTGCTTCGACTATAAAGCACCTAAAGATCTGTGCCATTACGCAAGTTTAGTTAAAAATTTTGTACCACTAAATAATATGGTTTTTACTTAGTTTCTCTCAATAGGCTTACGCAATTAAGGTTTGGTCAACCGATCTGGTACACACTCTACGAACTATATAACGGATACTTTGTTTTAGTAAGTAGTAAGCTGCCGAATGAAATGATGCATTGCGAAACGTAGAATTTTATCTTCGCTCATTAAATCCTGCGTTACTACAATGATTGTCTCCGCGCATGCGCGTAATTTCATTTCGTGTTGAAATTTACGCTAATGAGACCAACTGTACATGCGTCTATTCGGCAGGAACCTCTGCAAATTTTAATATTATCTAAAATGCATAGTCTCGTAGTCTGGGTGAAATCAACAGAACTATGTCACACTGACGCGCTAAGCTCTCTAACTTCTAGGCCAGGATGAACTTTACGAAGCAAAAAAACGTCGTTAACAGTGGATCAAGCACTACCACTTGTAGAGCACCCACACTTTATTTTAATTTTGCGATGGCGTGCTCCAAACCAGTCTGCCGATTCGGAACAAGCGCATGCTTGTTGAAGACTCAAAGAAGTAACTGTATAAATGCATGCTACGGTTAACCAATTTGAAGTATCTTTTTACAATATAAAGATACGATACAAGAAAAAGCTCGTCATTGACCAGTAAAACAGGTAGCCTTTACTTAGACGATTTTGAATGGGAGTGTCAACAGGTGAAACGATATCGTACACATATACTATGGCTCGTCTCACCAGGGCCGACGTGCTCAATTACAAAATAGAGGTAGATACCTTCAGCGTCAGGCCTGAGAAACAACAAAAAGAAATATGCAAAAATTATTTGGGGGTAAGATATTTTGCTTTACACTTAATTATATGCTTGATAAGTAAATTAACTTAAGCTTTAACATTTCTTACTAAATGAAAAGAAGACTATTTTTAATTCATCCATTTTCGTTTAGTCGTGAAGCGTTAGGTTAGCGAAGCATAACAATCACCCTGTAATATTACATCCAGTTAATGTTTGAATATTCAGTTGTTGTTATATGTCAAATATTGTTAATATGTTCAAATCGGATGTATACTATAGTTTGTTTTTGATAAGCTTCACCATCTATGAATCTAAAAATTTCTATTTTTCGGCGTTGATCGCTTTAGTTAATGTTAGCATAATTATGTAATACAATTAAGACTAGCGTGATAAACTCCGACACTAATGACTAACTACGTCTAAGATGATGAGAAAAAGGTAAACTAAAACAACCTCTGTTACATCATAAGCGATTTTGAATTTCATCTAAGTAAAATTTTCTTAGACGTACTTCCATATGAAAGCCTAAAGTGAAGAACTATGTGCCTAACGTGTGAACAAACAAAAATTTAAGCAAAAGATACTCCATATGTTTATTATAATTCTTCGGATAATATGAATATATGATAGCAGTTGCGTTTCGTCTAGGTAGCTCATGTCAACGAATGAAATCAACTAAAGTAGGAACTCTCCCATAAACTATGAAACTGAGATAAACTGTCGTAAGGTTACTTGAGGGTGTGAACATTCCTAAAATCGCGAGTTTTTTACTTTCTGATAAACATAGTGTTTTGTCGGTCACGAGCAAGATAAGCGCGGTTTCCTGGCGCCCAGTAAATAGCGTACCAAATAGCTATCATTTAAATACTGGCTAAAACTGAATCCGCGCAAATAGTAAAATAGGATAACACACTAATGAACAGGAAAACAGTAGTTCGGGTTGCTCAGTAAAAAGTGCATGTCTGAGAAGAAGCTGACCTTACTAGAAACAGTTCGATCGCACAAACGCATTGACCTGAATGGTCATACTAGCATTTCGCATTAAAACGAACTCTTAAGGGTTGCTGTCCCAAGCGTAGATGGGCAGCGTGTTAAAAAACCTGGTGTTTAACCGGATGTCTCTGCGTGACTTGTATATTGAGCCTAGGTTAGCAAATTACAGGTGAACTTGAAACACTATTTGGCATTTTTAGTGAACATCATCTACGTATGAAAATATAAAACTGTATCTGTATTTCATTATTAATACAGGTATTCAATTTTTAATCCCTTTACATCGTTATCGAAAACGTTGCGTATGTCTTAAGATGAACCTATAGCCAATTTCTAGGCGGCTAGAGAGTCAGTCTTTGAACTGCGATAAATCGATTCATAGCCATTAAATTAAGGTTAAAATTGATTAAAGAAGTTTAGAATTGAACGCTTCATCTTTAGTGCAATAATCATCTTATTTATCTGAAAACGGCAGAAGATTAAATTAATTTCGACAATTTTCAATCGAGCTGTCTTCGAACGGAAGTATCTAGTTTGAAATTAGACACACAATTACTATTATTGTTATTACCGATGGCGTATAATTAAATAGGCTCCGCTAGTTGAATATTTTCTTCATTTCTTTCCCATATGAAGAATGTGAGCAATAGAGCTACGAAGATCTTTTGTTATAAAGCTCCAGAATAAATCATAAGGCTCTTACGAATATTGAGAACTTAATAATACTTAGTATACTTTTATATTTTTAATTAATAATTAAATAAAATTTGATAATTAAAAAGTATATTTTTAATTATCAAATTTTACCCTGATATATATTTATTCCTATTGCCTATAGGATTAAAAATAATGGATATAATGCTCACCA
This sequence comes from Varroa jacobsoni, assembly GCF_002532875.2. Taxonomy (NCBI): domain Eukaryota; kingdom Metazoa; phylum Arthropoda; class Arachnida; order Mesostigmata; family Varroidae; genus Varroa; species Varroa jacobsoni. The sequence continues at coordinate 176,167 of NW_019213257.1, read as the reverse complement.
GAGTTCTAGGCAATTCATGCAGAAAAGAGATTTAGTTTTTGTTATCAAATATACTTTTATTACCCCTAACGGAACAATATTCATAAAACTATTGCGCCATATTACCTTCGAAATAATAATGCAGTTTGTCAATCTCTGGTTGAATAATGGTGAAGAGGCTAGTTGTACCGTAAAATCTGACAAGTACATAGTTTTGTGCATCTACATTTTTGCACATTTAGCTTTTACGTATCTGTGGCGGAAAAGATTAATCCATGATTCCTTACGATCCATTTAAAAAGATAGACTTTGATCTGAATTACAGCAACAGTTTGGTAAATATTCTGGTTCGAAGAGATTTTGATTTAATCAAGCTTCGTTTAGTTACTTTGGTTGTTTTTGAGAACGTACTTATCAATGCAGATGCTAATTACACGATGCCAAACGGGAAATGTGACGTATTAAAAATGGAAGATACGAATATTACAATTTCCGAGAACTGTCTATAATGCATTTAACATAAGAGTGCTTCCCGCGCTTACCGAAACTGCTTTCTAAAAATAAAATTTATTGTCACGTGTTTTTGGCTTAATACGGGTCCCATCAATAATATTACGTAGCGCTCAGTCTTGTTGGAAAGAAAAACAGCGCAAGAGATAGGTGTGCCATAACTAATTAAATTAATTAGACTGCGGACAGGAATCTCAATTAGGGCCCTAAAAGCCGTACCGGTATCTGTCCCGCGAGGCGTAAGGCAGTTCACTGCATTTAATTAAATGTTCGATAATTTTTATCAGCGTGTACTACGTTCCGCATTCTAGTCATTCCTATTTCAAACATAACTAAAGGAAGTCTTAGAAGATAGCATGCATAATCATAATAAAATTTCTTTATTAAAATGAATATATTGAGTCCTATTGTAGGAGATTTATGTACAGGAACGTAAGTTCATCTGACTCCATGGTAATGCTCAAGAGGTTTCGAATCCACAAGAAGTGTTTTTCCTACACAGGAGACTCCTATCGGGTAGTCTTCGAGGCAAATGTATACAAATGGGATCATTATATTACCGAGATCGTCACGAGGGTCCGGGTATATTGGTCGGTAATGTCGACTACATTACAGTGATTCAATAAGCTAGATCCCCGTATCAACGGAAATGACTGACTCGGTACGAACCGGCCCTTCATATATGCTAAACAATGTTGGCTTAGATTTACTCTCTGTACAGACATGCTACATTTTCTTTCAGTCGTTAATTTACTCTATCACATTAGAGACTGCCTCTTACTGTTAATTGATCAGACAACGGTAAGCGCCATAGTTTTGAAGTTCTACATATTTTAAAAAATGTGCTACGAGCTATATCACAAGCTGTACAGTAGTACCTTAGGAACCACCGACCTTTATTCCTATCCAACGTTTAAGACAAATTAAGCTCGAAATTGATATTGCTTTTCACTCACGTCACTTGACGGCCAGCTAACGATTCATGTTACATACTTTAAGAGGTCGTTCTAATCCAACTATTGCTTTGTGTTAGCTTGGAAGGTTAATTTTGCTGTTTAAATGAATTACAACTGAATAGGTCTTCCTTCTTGTCCGGCCTCAGAAAAAGAATTTAGGCATGATTCTGTGTCCGCCTCAACATAGAAATAGGCCAAAAAATTGTCTCTCCTAATTAAGTGACAGTACCCGCGACGCAACGTCATCTAGCATCCAATCAATAGCCTGAAGAAGCGAATCCTCTGACGTAAACGCTGAACATGGAAAAACACGCCAATGATGCGAGGTTATAGACTCGAGCCGTAGATGTTCCGCTATATCCATGCAGTTCAGGGCTCCAGGTAGGTCCTGCAATAAGATAAAAAAAAAACAAACAGTTGTCTTCGTTGATACAAAAACATGTAGGTCTGAAGGCTGACAGGGCTTTAGCAGCTTTTGAACCGTATTTAGAGCACTTTTATTGGCCACTGTTGATACCATCTGATAATGACGAATGCACTGAAACCCAACATTCCCATTATTTACTTCCTTACGGTTCTTTAATTTTCACAAAGACAAATGTTTATATAGGTGTAAAACATATATGAAGATTATATTTCATATATACCATCCTACATCGAATATTCTCGACAGGAATATTAAACTACGAGACGCATACAAGGTCTTCACCACTTCACCTGCTTATTAGCCAGTACAAGCAGTGTGGCGCCAAGCAGTCGTTCATCCTGTAACAGCCCGTGCAATTCCGTAGCGCAATCGTCCAATCTTCTTCTATCAGCCGAATCCACCACCCACACAATCGAATCCGTCGATTCAAAATAGTTCCGCCAATAGCAGCGTAACGAAGTTTGACCGCCAACATCCCAAAGATTAATCTGCAAGGTTCGTCAGGGGTGATACAAATATTTACTGGATGCCCATAGAATTTATACTACAAGCATGACTTGGACAGAGAAGCCACGTAGGCCCATACGGAGTTACTGCAATAGATACGTTGATATATTTACATGCAACAATTTATGTGCCCGTGTGGAAGATACAATCACGAAAACCGGCTTACAGAATTATTATTATTAACTCTATTATTGCTACTGTATTAAACTGACTAATAAGGAATACTGTGACAGATTACAGTATTGCAAACCTCCTAAAAGCTACATACGATAGGTGAAAAGTAAGGCATTTAGCGCAAGTACTGATTAACAGAATATAAGTGGAGAAAGACATAGAATTGTTTTTCTTTAATGCCGTACAAATTCATTTTTCAATAAAGTAAAATCAGTCACCATTCAGAATCTTACAGTGCTAATTCACTTCTTCATATGAGACGTAAGCTACCTTGTAATCACGATACTCCAGTGTCGTGATGTTAAAGCCTAACGTTGCCGCAATTACGTCAAGCGGCTCTCCAAGCAGTCGTTTCGACAAAGTGGTTTTACCTAGAAGCAGGAGCAACAAGTAGACGACTGATACGATTTGTCAACAGAAATCAGCTTTAGGCGATAATTATCAATACACTTGGTCGACACGTTTTGTAGGATTCCACAGTAATCACAGTAGATCAAGTAATACCTGAATGCAGCATTCATATAATACAGAATAAATTATTTTAAATTAAGCTATCTGCAATACACGTTCTAAATTGAGAGTTCTAACGAATTTGTAATAGTTGTTCATTTTACCTGCATTATCGAGTCCTAAAACCAGAGTTCGCAATTCGTGCTCTTTTCGACGGACCTTGCGTAGAATATATAGTAAAACCATGTTGATGCTGAGAAAACGCCTTCTGTCTGTGAAGACAATTGTTATGGGCCGAGAGTGAACGTTGATATAGAACAATATACAAAAACGGGAATCTCACTTTACTAACACATTTTCGCACCAGGAAAACGCACTAGTTTTTGCAGTAGAAATCGTTCCCAAACAATAAGCTATAAAGATCTTCACTGTGCTAATTTTGTAGCTGTTTTGCCTTTTGAATGAAGCCAACTTTATTAGCGCCTAATACCTTGGACTCAAGATAGCTAGAATGTAGATACAAAGATCGTAAGTTAGAAATCAAAATTTAACTAGTATTTGTTCCCACAATACCATAATCTGAACGCCTACAAGGGAACGTGCATTGTGTAACATGTAAACCCAAGTGGGTCTTGTTTGACTCTCATTTGAAGCTGATTAAAATGATATCAATTTCACGACAATAATATCGTAATTGACTGATAATATAAAACTAATTTTCTTGTAAATACTCTAAACTACTATAATTATCACAAACACTAAGTAATGTATTCGCGCTGCTAGTCAAACGTTGTCGACTTTGACGTTGTCTAACTCAGAGAACGTTTTATATCTCACTAGCCGGCCGGTTTAACAGTTTAACCTCGAACAACGATTGGAAACAAGCTACTTCTACCACAAAAAAATACAACAAAAAAAAATACTGCTCAAATCAACAATTCAAATTTGTTACTTTGTCAGCTGGTCTAAACGAGCTAATCAACCGCTTCTCCAAACTTAGTCACAACCATCGTTTTTGAAGACTTTCCGTCGTTTAACGGCTTATTCTATGGAAGTCTGGGCGCGGGCTTGCGTAAGAGCTCACTGAGTGTATTAACCAAGGTAGGTACATATACTATGCATGTAATATATGTATATCAATCATCCGCTTTTGATAAATGTAATATATAATAATATATATATAATATATAATAATGTGCGTTTATGTGTCGTTATTAAGACTAGAAGCATTGGCCTACGTTCTCTCGTACATACAGGTACATGCAGTTAATATATATATCTACATATATATTCGTACAAAGGAGCAGGGGCCAGTATTTGAATATATATATATAACCAAAAACATTTTAGGATAAGGGTAGCAGTGTATAAAAATTCTAATTTAGTCTGAGAGTGTCTCCGTTGACGAAAGTATCAAACAAGTATGCTAGAAGTTTACATGTGTGAAAAAAGTGCAAAAAGTGAGCTTCAATAAGCTAAGAAAAACTAATCAATTATTTGTACAGAGCATTACAGATTTTTCCTAGAGGTCAGTCATATTATATAATATTTTTTAGTGGATATTTTGAATTCCAACTGTCGATGAAAGCGTTGTAAGTCTACCACACATTACCCTGACGATGCTGTATGAGGAACTTATCGTATAAATAAATGATTCGGGTTTGGCGTATGATACCGGCGTTAGGCATTGCCTTAGACATCTGGCTTTGAGCAGAAAACGAAATGTATCTATAGCTAGTTTTAAACCTAGAACAATACGCGTTCTATAGTGCAGTAGACAAACACATTACTACGGCGCTTTTCTCTGAGAAAGGGAGATCCACAAAGGAAGTGAAGGGTTGATTCAAGGCTTGGCACTTCGTGGTACTGTTAATTTCTCAAATGCAAAGTATGAGTTAACTCTAATGAGGTGGGGCGAAAAGAATCAGGAGTTTACACCTGAGCAAAGCTACAGAGAGTTGTGGGACACTGTAGATTGTCGTTAAAAAAATATTGAGCAAACTGAGGAGTACGCTTTGCTTACTACCACTTTATGTTTTAGGCTTTAAAATTCAGCAAATTTTAGTAGTCATTTTATATAATTTTTATTTTGATAATTTTATTTTAAAACCACCGCTTAGGTTTACCAACGTTCTACATTGAGGTCGTTTGAGTTGTTCATGACATCTGTAATATTCTCACAACGATGATACTTTTAACTTATAGATAAACTTGAGTAGTTATTTTTACAGTCTGATATGTATGATAAATATCATTGAGTAGTTGTAAATCTATAGACATCTATAAATTGTGGACTAGTGTGCATTTTGGCTTTCATTCAGTCACCAGGCGACCATTAAGCGCAGCAATTCAAAATTTGAAATCACTTGAATATATATATAAAACAGTGAAACCAAATGAAAAACGTAAAATGTTGACTAAAAATCAGCAACAAAAGACAGCGTAATATTATATAAAATTAAAACGACTTAGTCCAATCTGTTCAGGTATTTCCATTTTTTTTTCGGCGGGGTTTGTTGAGATCTCTTAAAAAATATGCTCAGAGAATCTTTGGGTCCATATTTTCTAAATTTAGCGTATCTGCATACGGTCCTTAACATAATGCTTAGTGATTTCTCGTCTTTTATGCAGACATCGTGCGAATTCGAATACGAAGGCAACACCAGTTAGTTTTATTATGGCAAAGCGGAAGTTGTACGGTTCTAGTTGTACGGTTTTGTAAATAATTTGCTCCGAACGAAGGTTACCTATGCAAATATATGGCTCAGTTGTTCTGCATAATGGCTACGAACGATGACAATAACAAACTGATCACAGCAAAGCGTTGAATGGAAAAAATCGAACGGATTTTCAAATCGGATGCAGGTGTGCCGGTTTTCATGTAATGTTCAGCCAAAAAAAAAGTACCCCTTGTCCCGTATTCGATTATCAAATAGACATGGTCATACAATGAGATTACTAGAACCGTAGTTATAACGGAAGACATTGCGTTTAAACGTAAATGATAAATTTTCAGTGTAACATGCTTGTCAGTATAAAAAAAATAAATGAAAAATCGGCCAGGTGTTGTATTATAGAAACAAGTTGATGCATTGGCCGATCATTTCTCCTATGACTATAAGGCCTTTGCGAAACTCTGAGCCAACGAGCTTTACCGTAACTATAGAACATGTACAGAGAAGTTGTATTTTGGGAATTCTTGCGAAGATTTCCGGTGCGAGCTATTACACTTTGCTTGCTTTCCACTCACTAAAGTCTCTCTATAAACGCTTGTAGTATGCTGGAAGAATCCAATTTAGTGTCAGGTATGATATCTGCATGCGGATAGCAATTATATTTGGCAGATTTGTTTCTATAAGATTAGATAACTGAATGCAGTATTTACGGTGTGCCTTTTAGGAATACTAACGGTAATCTTATACAGTAGTTTTGTGAACAATTTCAGAGAAAAAGAAATCTTTAATTTAGTAAGAGAATACTGGCACATGCATCAAGTTTTAAGCACAACAAGCAAGAAATAGACACGAAATTATGTACAGTTGTATTCTAACAATGTCTCTGCCTTGTTTACTAGCCAATACTTTCTTGGATTAGACCATAGTCGTCAATTTTTGGTGTTGTATACAATGCAATGCATTTTTCTTTCAGGCGCAGTTGTCCTTACCAGTATGCTCACTGAAAGCAGAAAAAATGGCGTTTTTAATTGAATAGTCAGATCTCATATGTTGTCCAGAAACTACTTAATCTATCGGGCCGCCCATCAAACACATCAGCTATTGTTCCGAGAAGCTTCTCTTAATCAAGGGAGTTTCAACTCTCTCATCACCCTTACTCGACATGTGGCGCTTGCATCGCCAAAACTAACGTTAAAAATTGCATCTCATAGCGCCTCTAGGTTCTTTCAAGCGCCTTCAACTGGCGCAAGAGTCGAGCTTTTGCACGGTGTATCTGTGAATTCGTCTTGACCGTCGTCCGTAGCAGAATGGTCTTGGATAAAATGGCTCTTATTATGAAGTTTGTAATTTTTGCGATATTGCTCATATCCGTTGTCATAACTCGATCAAAGGCTGTCGCTACTGACGAACTTGAGGAGCCGGAACAATCAACGTGGTATCTGCCCTCGTGGGATCAGACAATGCAGCTCACAAGGTTTTTAGTCGACGCAATGGTAAAATCATCTGTACAAGAGCAGCAGAACCAAGAACCAGTACTCGACACAGGCATTCCTATAAGTTTACTGCCACTTCAACCGCAGCAAGAAGAGAATGTCGACGACGATTTGCTGAAACGATCACAGAATCTTGTGACTCAGCAGAACTACTTGCAGCTGGCGCCCCAGCAACACCAGACGGCTGAACAGGAAGAGCCTGTGACGTTACAGCAATCTACTGCTCAGTCGGCTACACGACAGCAGGTTCAGCCACAAACTCGGTCCCAGAGCGGGTTCCAACCAGCAACCCAACGACCGATCGTACGAAAACCCGTGATTCGGCCAACGATGACACCAGCTCTTACATTAACGACAGGACCAGCGTCAGCTCTGGCCTCGATGTTCGTCTCCTGGATGTTCGGCTCACAGCAACAAGAGCAGTTAGACCCTGCAACAAATTCGGCTTTACCAGCGAACTCCGTCAGTGATGTTCTTACCAACGCGGCTAGGGATCCAGCTGTTCGTTCGGTCGCCCAGAAGATAATCGGTGATCTGGCCTCGGTCTACCTCCGGCCACAGTCATCAACACCGATGAAACAAGCCCCTGTTGATGATTGGGGTATAACGGACACTTCTAGTGGGGGACACAATGAAAGCACTGAGCCCGCCGATGCCGCGATTCCACCTACGGAGACGAAAGCAGGCGGATGGGGCAGCTGGTTTGGTTAGAGATGTGATATTTGATAGTATGTGTATATTGTAGGTAAACGTGAGTGGAGGGCTGTTGACAAATTTCGCACACCCCGGAAACTGCAGCACGATATTGGCGTTCAAGAGCAAGTTAAACGTATCTCTACAAATAAGATTTTTTACTCATATAGTAAGCAAATAATACACAAAATTATAATTATTATATTATTCATTCTAACAATTCTTCCCTTTGTTATGGTTCAACATAATTTTTCACAAACTTGCATCGTTGACCCGTTCGGCACTCCATATAGCCAATCGTTCTATGCTGCATAAAAGCCTCTATTTAGTAAATTTTCGTACTATCGTACAGTATTTGTAATCAGCTTCAATGCGTTTCTTTGTAATATAGATAGATATTGGAAAAAGTCCCATGGGACTTTCGTGTGGTACAATCAACTTCAATGAATCATGATCTTTATAGTAAGTAGGTAGAATCGTATTGCAAAGTTTCAGAACATGTCTTGAAAGCCTATAAGGTCATCTTTATGTATTTTGTACTGAATCGCCTAGTATACTTGTGCAGATCTCACTTAGAAGGCAACTTTAACATAATGAAAGTAATAATAATGATTCATACAATCTTATTCTTTTATGATGTGTACTTTATGGAGCATCGTATTTTCAAAAGTATTATTTAGCAAACTATCTATTATTGTACAGTATTTGCAACATGTTCTAACACGCTCTAATATCACTACTATTCATGATACTGTAGTAAGATATTCAACGTTTAAATAAACTGTCTAATTATGTGGATTATGTCATCTATGTTTTGTTGTGACTACGGCTTCTGATTCAATTGGACATATATTTTTGTTCCAAATCGTAAACGATGTTAGCTATTTACTCGCAGCTGGCCAACACTTCATTCAAGTCGTATGATACTTCATCTTCGTAACGATCCCCATTAAGTCGACCACCTTGAAATGTGTGATTTTTACATATATATACATATATATATATATATATATATATACATACATATGGGTAAATAGTGGTGTTGTAATTATATATTCAGATTCTATATACACCAACTGCTCGGGCTACACAGAAATATATAGATATTGTGGTACTGAGCAAACTTTTCTAACCGAACTGCTGAGCTGTTCAGTTAGTGCTAAGTCAATTTAATAGTAGCGTATAATCGACACTGGAGATACAAGTTAAAGTATAAAATCTTATGTCAATCTTATTAAGCGGCTACGTTTAGGGATATGTAAAACTTTCGGTGGAATTGACAACACGCAAAAACTGTTTAGATTGTTACGGAGTCCTTAGTAGATGCTGCGGTAACTCTGTTCATGCTATATTCTGCATATTTTATTTGCCTTATTTTGTGAGAGGTGTACACAGTTCCATGAAATTTTCTAGCAAAATAAAGTAACTATGTTGGAAAACTGTAACGCAGAGGCCGAGATCTCATTGTATCGACCCCTTATTGGAAGATGGTTTATCTACACTGTTACTGCTAAGACCTAGTTTTCAATAGTGTTAACATCTGCAGGAAGTATTTATCCAAGTCACTGAGATTTTTGGGACGACCAAAGAGGTCTCGCAAAAGTAAGTTAAAAATTTTTTTTGTTGTTGTTTAGCGCTGGATTTTACCCGTCTACGCACGCTTGCACCACAATTTTATATGAAGTATTAACGAAGCCATCAGCTACATCGAAAGTGTCATCAATATATATATATATATATATTCCTCGGATTCCTTAATATTATAATTCGGACATAATTTAAACATTAAATTTAATTACTGATCAGGCTACATTCACTACATATCACGAATTCATTTTCCGTCCAGGCATTGTCGTATGCAGAACTGTAGATAAATACATTTTAAGTACGACATTGAATAGTAAACTTGAATCATATGCTACTCCTCTTTTGAGGATTAAATGCTCATTTTAAATAACAGCAGATATCAAAAGGCCAAAAAAAGCTATGTTCACAACACGAGTGAGCCACTTTCGTTAGCAACAGCTATAGCAAAAAGGGTATTGCAGTAACCTACGAGAGTAGTGGTCCAATGATCTGCGGATTAGGACTTCTCCTTTCCGTCGATTAGTGTCGGGGCAGATCGTTCACTACGAACTGTTGCCAAACACACTTACGTGGCAGAATCGAGTATTTTTCGATTTGATGTTTTTTTTTTCTTACCTCTCCACGTGGTTAGCAAGAATCAAAAGCGCTTCACAAGCAGATCGATCCAAGTGTTAGTGACGCGTCGCACTAATGCGCAATAGGAACAATCAAACCTACTGCGAACCTTTGTGGTAGAACGAAGTTTAAAACCGTCTGTCACTGATTGCCAGTTGTTTGAGATGGCCGAAGTTGATCCAAAAAAAGCGACATCTATTTACGAGTTTACTGTAAAGAACATCGATGGGGATGAAGTTAAGCTTGATAAATACAGGGGAAAGGTCAGTGAACTATTATTACACAGCCTGTTCACTCACTGCATTAAGAAGAAAGTATACAAATGAATAAAAACATTCTAAATTAGTAGAATAATACAGCAATAATACATAGTGAAACTAAGGTAAAGTCAAACTTCTTTGAGCAGTCCGTAAGATTCGCTGGGTTTTTGTTAATTCCTTATTGTAAACAAGACATTCTCTCGGACCATAACTGAATGAAATTCTTAAACGGTAATGACGAACAGTAGCAATTAATAGGAACCGTACGGTTATTTTTATAGGAGTTGAGACTCTTACGCTGGGCCGTCGATTTGACAGGGGAGACATACCAAAGTATAGCTAGCCTTCAATTGTTTGTATAAAAAGTCGAATTACTTTAATATAAGCACTTTTCGAAGCCAGTAACGTGGTTTTAATAATGGCCTAAATGCATTTAGTTGGTAGTGTGCAGTTTACGGGAAAAACTGTAACGATCAGGGATTTTCTCGATTTTGCTAAATATAATTTGTTTTTATCAAAGTATTCCACATGCGTTTTGGAAATAACAGTGGTATATAAAAAGCTGTCATCTCATAATTATATGCTTTCAGCATTTTTTAGTTTGAACCAAAATGGCAGTCCGTCATCCGATTCAATGCCCACCAGCAGTAAAAAACACGAACAGAACCTGCTCGGTCAAATCGAGGACTAACGCACACACACGAAAAGTCAACTAGTTAAACTAACTAATTTACCTATCTAATTATCGTAACAAGAGCATTATTGTATTAGTAAAAATATTTCCTAATCAAAATCGACATAAATTTCTTCGCACGGAGAATCACGTAGATGGCGTTGCTTTAGCATACTTGACTGATTCCATATTAGTGAGCCTGATTATTATATTAGAGACCTAGGTTATTCTACCAAAACATCCAGTTAATAACGATACCCTTAGCGGCGATGTTAACCAACCGAATTCAGATCAATTAGAAATTATGACTACTCAATGGGCTTACTCAGTGACTTTTATGCAACATTTAACAACTCAAAGAACGCTCATCGCTTCTTTCGAATTTACGAGTGGCTTCTTTGGGACACTTATTTGCCTTCAAGATCGTTGTTTAATAGTAAAGGAATAGCCTTAGAATGCACTATATTGAATCCATAAACAATTATTAAATATTTTTAATGGACAGTTAAATTAGGAAAATATCAAGCTTGCACGAAAGGGGTGAGTTCGAAAAACCACATTCACTATGAACGCGTAATACGACAAACTTTACTGTACTGCTGACTCATCATCACCGGTATAATAATGAAATCGTTATTATTTTTGTCTTGCAGGTCGTACTTATCGTAAACGTCGCGTCGAAGTGCGGCTATACCGGACAATATGAAGGCCTTGAGAAGTTACACCAGAAGTACAAGGACCGAGTAGGTTATTGTACTGTGCTCCAATACCGACTCTTATCTGAAGTTTTGTAGGATTGTTCAAACGAGATTTATTTGCTAGACATCGCATATGATAACGAGTGATGACTACGAATCGGTTTGCTCGATTATCATCGTATCTGTGGTTGACTGATCTATTTCTGGTGAACGACAATTTTTAAAAAAGATATTTTATGTCTGCGATCATCATGATTTATATGCCGACGTAGTGTATATATAGTGTTCTGTTTCACTTTCAATCAGTGACCGTACGTATGCGAGGAATACCCGATTTTTTTTTATCAACAGATTACACAAACTTATGTATGAACCAGTGTTTGTAGCTCGGTGTAAGAAGAGAAACTCGCAGGACTGCATTGTCGATTGTATCGTACGGCGCGTGCGGCGCAGAATTAGGGAGTCTTTAGATAAATTAAGAATTTTAATATGATTAATCTCTAATTCATTTTAGGGCTTCGCTATTCTCGGCTTTCCGTGCAATCAGTTTAAATCACAGGAGCCCGGAAATGAACGAGAAATCAAAGAATTCTGCTCATTGAAGTATAACGTCACGTTCGACATGTTCAAAAAGGTGAAAAGGCATTTGAATGAGATCATATGATTTAATAGCACCAATATTATGAGCCGTATAAAGCTAGACTGGGGTATCTGTTCCGCGGTAAGATTCAAACGTGGTGACGAATTATGATGAAACTAAGTCGCCTTACGTGCCGTTTTGAGCTGGAGTTGCTTCGCGAATAAAGGCGCCTCGATAGAATTATCCCTTCGTAACAGCGCCGACAGTCAAGTACTGTTCCTAGAAGCGTTTAAAGATAGATTTGAAGACGACATTTGTAACATTTACTAAATGTGGCTCATCGTTTATGTAACGGCTTGTTGGTCAATAAATGTCCATGCATTACAAATTACTAGTTTTTACACATGGATTGTATGCGTGAAAATAGTTTATATGCATTACAATAGTAATTAATATGTGATGCGTTTGTTGCAGATTAACGTGAACGGCTCGCACGCAGAACCACTTTGGGTGTATCTAAAAAAAGAGCAGCATGGCTTTCTTATCGATGCCATAAAGTGGAACTTCACCAAATTTCTTATCAATAAAGAAGGTTGTTTTATTATCTGGAATAGAGCACAGATGGATTTGCATTTTTATACTTCTCTCCTTTTGTCTCTCCTTTTATTACGAATTTCCTCGAAATTCGGATCGGGTCATGCTTTTCAGTTAATGATATCCTGTTTAATTGAATAACGTGGCATTTACACATGATTTTATCACTATGGGCGATGTCGCCAACAGTAAGCTAAGGTTAGGGATTACGTTCTTCGTTAGACTATAGGCAGTACCCTACTGACATTGAATCTGCACACATGAAATAGCACGCAAAACTCCAGGTGTCAGCGCTTATTGTCATTAAGATTTTCTTTTTTGCTGAAGTAGTTCTCAAATGATATACACGATATTTCATATCTCAAGGCTGACCAAGAGTAAACATAAACTATTGTACGCACCTATTTCACTGTGTATGCATCTGCGTTACTGCTGTTCGTTACAAGAGAAAAGCATAGAAACAGTCGATCGTTTTGTCTGTGTTTTTGTTTCAGGCAAACCGGTTAAGCGATTCTCGCCTGCAGATGAACCGGTTACTCTGGAAGCAGATATCGAAGCTTTGTTCGCTTAAGTGGCGAGCGAATCACAGAGTTAGCAACGGGCTCATCGTGAATGCTACAAGACACTTCTACCTCGATCGGGTTGAAAATAGCAAACAAATCTAAGAAAATGAAGATGTGACTATTCATTGATAGAAACGAGCGAAAAGGCGCACTTTTTTATCAAGGCTGCAAGAAAGGGGTTCGATGCTGACAGCAAAAAAAGATAGTGCGGTAGAAATTCTGAACAAAATAGATTGGACGAACGAAAATTCGTAGAGCTGGTTGTTGCCTCAGACAGTGCAATCGATAGATAACTCCATTTAGATTCAATGTCGAATAGAAAGTGCTCAAACATTTGAAATAGAGTATACGAACTTAATTGAATGACAGTAACATATTTAGTCAGTGCAAAACGATATCCAGTCCGTCTTATCGCAAAGCATGCGATAACGGCACTGGCGGACGTTTTGAGTCACACGGCAGAGGCCTTGCGGTAATTTACCAATTCGTAACTAAAACGTTTGAAAATGAAAAGTATAACTATTTATGGCATGCTATTATGAATGGAAATCCAGGGACCTTTTTCCGTGCAATAAATTAAACATTTTTTACAGAACAATAGATTTTGCCATAATCTTGTGGGGTTAATTTGTTTGTAGTGTGTTTAATTGTCGTATGTATCACTTAAAAGTGTTCCGTGAACACGTCAGCCAAATTACTTAGTCCATAACTACATGGATTCTATTGATGGAATTATTTAACAGTGATTCATTTTTTTAATCATATCAAGTCCGTGAGCTTGAAGCTCTATGAAAACAAATATCCCACCACTAGATACGAATCCACGGCATATCGAAACAGTTTATCAACAAATGTAGCCACGTCTGCAAAATAAACAACTATTCACAGCATAAATTCGTATAATTAATTATATGAAAAAATAATTTTTATGAGATTAAACAAGGTCTGTAGAAGAACAGCACAAAAGATATACTTTTTTTCCCGGTTTTAGCTATCCAAAGACATGCTCTGGCTTTCGCAATGACTACTCAGTGATGATGACTGCTATTTGAACGCTATCTAAACATAATTCAGATCGGCTTTTCATCTACAAATTTGGCGAACTCGAAAAATCATAAAGAGCAGAAACTAATAATTCGTCGCTAACACAAAGCGCATAGAATTTTTGTAGCAATCGATTTTCAATTCTTAAATTACATTCTCAAACACTGGTTTCTGACGACTGACCCAATTATAATTCCAATTCCTTTCATCTTAGAGATGTGTCTTTTCGTTGCTGGAAATAGGGCAATTAATGCGCTAAACGAGCTCGAACTAAAAGAATAAATTCTTTGTTTAGGTTTTCTGGCACTATGAGTATTCCGAGAATCGAAAGTATCGCCTTTAGGGAAAAGACCCGTTTATTGAACTATCATATACTAGTCCGATTTACCTAATCAAGTTTTGCCCAGATTTCGACTACATTCGTAGGTTTTTTAAAGTAGGTTGTATATTTCTTTTAAATATTAAATGTATGTGGTCCGGTTGAGGCTAGAACGAACGAGGCATGCAGACTTCTGTAACAATTACTTCTCGAAGCTTTACTTATTATTCTAATGAAGCATTTTTTTAGATTCGCGAAAACTTAAGTCTCAAATTGGAGTTCAAAAACATATATCATGCACAAAAAGGAAGAATTCCTCACTTTAAAAATGGTTTTGGAATTAGTAAGAATTTATACAATACAAAGATTGTAGGAAACGATATAGAAATTACTCTTTGATGTGCCAATTATCTTCTAATCAATTATATTGGTTTGGTAAAAAAAGATTTATTGTTTTTAAGCCAAAATACTAATTATCAACCAAATACGTGCCAATTTGACGCGTGACGTTTTGCTATTTTTCTGGTTAGACCTTTCTATCATCATTGTGGAACTTCTGTGATCTCCAAGCAAAAATTGCAGCAAGCGGTTCTTGTATTTTTTCATTGGCATTAAATTTGCACACTTAGAGAAGTTTTTCGGATACTGAAACAGATGGTGGCTTTATGGTTTATGGTGCAAGATTTGGGCTACATTGTGGATGCATAAAAATTTTTGACCCAAGTTCTTCCGATATCTTCCAGGTAGGTAAAGATGTATGTGGTCTGCCTTTGCCATAGCGGGAGAGGATGCCCTTTCTGTACACTAATTACCGTCGATTTTTTTTTCCAGTGGACTGCTGTAATCTTATTAATTGTTGACAGTAGAAGTCGAAATCAATCAAGCAATTTATGTTAGATAGATAATTAGAAAATTTAATCCTACCGAACACATACAGTAGCCAATCTGATTTTTGCCATAGATTTTGGAGCATATCTTTCATTTACGCATTATTATCGTATCCCATCCACATTTCATCATTCATGATTTACATATAGCTTGATTTCGTTGCGTTTTTGCTAAGTTTCATGAATGGAAGTATAATCGAGTAGATTCTTTTGCGTCAATCTGACTTTCAATCAAACTTTGAATTTTTTCTTATCCAGCTTTCTTCGAATGGCTTTGGTAATGGATATTTAGTTTCTTGACGATGTCATGAATACGTGTCTATCGATCTTGCTCAACTTTTGCAGTAATTTCATCAGCTTTTTTCGTAATTGGGTGATCTTTGCCTGGAGCATCTTTCACATCGAAATTTCCTGAATGAAACTGACAGAATCATCTTTGGGCGATTTCTTCCAATAGCGCGTCTTGGACGTTTATGACTTAAGATATGCGGCTTTAAAACTACCTAGCTAGAAAACTGGTAACTACTTTTTCGACGATCAAATAAATCGTTTTTTTTTTCATATTTTCATTACTGCTTTTAGAAAGCTCGTTATCGATAGTTATTGTACACTCTGTACGATTGGGATCGTTGACGCAGGTCATCCGCATTAAGACGTTCATAACTAGGGTGCTTAAGACTGCATCATCAAGAACACCGAAAGAAAACAGTAGTATAGGATTGAGAGCACGTCTTACAAGTGGTCTGATCTTGCAACAAGCTTGTATGTACTGGCTGAGTGCGTGGATGATATCCCTAAAACAAATCATTCGTGTCAGTTAAAAGATCTTGCCTACTTTCTCCTATAAGCATTCCTCTAAAAATGACCCGTGTCGCTATATAGAAGGTTTTATATAGGAGGTACCTACCTACATATTTGTCAGACGAACTATCACTAAACGAGTATCATTTTTTTTTACTATAGATTAAAGTGAAACTAAACAGAAAAGTTGGAATTCTTTATTAGTCATGTGGCTTCAATCAGCTTCAGAAGCAAAAAAAAGATACTCCACTTTACGTATACGTACACACACATACACGTATCCAGCCGGCGCTCTTATGCGTAGGCATGGTTTTATGCAGGGGCGTTGGACATATTCCCGCTGCACACTTTTGTACTGCGTTTTTTCTACGCCTTCTTTTCTCCGTCTTCAAGACGTTGGTACTCTTGTTTCTCTCTAAGATGACTAGTAGTATTGATGCGGTGGATCCCCTTTTACTGGAAGTTACGCCATCCTACGCTCATTCTGCCTTTGTAGCAGCCCCTTTAAGAGGCTGTTCTCTTTACCCGTCTTTTTTTCTAAGACAAGCCGCGCGTCTGCTTAGATCACTCAGTCAATACCTTTAGATTTTCTGCTGTTTGGGTGGCAGACCATACCACGGGCTGGTTCCGGCGGCCACGGAAGTTCTTCCTTAATTATGAGGGGTTCTTCCGCTTGTCTACAATGTCGCAAGCGACACCTCTTCTCAGACCTTCCGCCCCTTTCTCCTCTAAGAGAGCGCTGAGCTAACAGCGTTACTCTGCTACTCAGAGCTTCACATGTGAACGCAATTCCGACTGCCAACAACCCTTTCCCACCGACACTGACGGCGAACATTACGGCAGTTACTACAGTTTGCTATCAGGAGTTCCACAACCCAGCATACCTTTTCCGGTTTTTCTTTTCCTTACACTTTTCGATTTTACACACACGCGCATACTTCCCAAAGTTCCGAATTGCTCCTCTCTTGGCCGTCCGGCCAAGAACTCGCCGAAGTCGTGGTGAGCCGACTTACCGCGGGAGCTGGGGCACCGCTCTGCTGTCCTATCCGGTGGGTCGGAACCAAAGAAAAAGGGTGAACGGAGCAACGGAGGACAAGTGGGGTTGATAGAGGGGCTTAAAAACCGGCTTCCCTTATCCTCACTTCATTCTAGCCAGCGTTCCCTCTCCCAACTGGAGGACTCCATCTTGCTTTCAGCGTGCCCCCGGAGACTCTGCTGGTTGCGGCGCATTCATTGTGACGTTGTCTACCCAACGTTTCGCATCTTGGCTGAGAGTATTATTTTACATCTTCAGCCGTCTTGTCGTTTTCGATTGCAACCGCATTAAACGCGTCGCAGGAGCTTCTGTCACAATAACAAGCAGGTGGCCTAGTGAGCGTGACTGCAACGCTGCGTTTACTATTATTTTGTATCCATCCGTGGCCGGTGTTCGAGTCGCAACGGGCATTGTCGTAAATCTTTGCAGTACCGCAGAGAAACATCGTGCGGCATTACCGCTGGTGACTTAGCTGGCTTTTGTCGACCTACCTGGTCCGTCGGCAGTCCGTGCTGTGTATCATTGGAACAGGCTTAAGTGTGCGAGATGTGCGCGGAGTTCAGCAGTTTCTTGGCTGCCGTCGTGGCGATTGTGAACCAACCCAAGAAACAGATCGGGGTAAGTAGGTGGCGGCTTGTTAGGTGAAATCCTTATGCTGCCTTAATAGTTGATTAAAGGCAGAGCGCGATACTGGACTAGCAGAGCTCTCTATATTGTTAATAATAGCATCTGCCCGCCAAAGCGGCGTTAATTATTGGCGCGCTTAGAGGAAAGCGCTGCTAGTGCACAAAAAGTAAACTGTACATATGAAATCAATTCATATCACAAATGCCATTGCCAGCACTAAACTGAAGCTTATCGCAGAAAAAACGGCTGGCCTTTACTTGGAAAGTTTGAAATCGGCCAAGTCCTTCGCTGGCGCGCCAGGTACAACTTTCTCTGAGTAAAATATGGATCGCCTATCGTAGAGGTCAATTGTATTCTAGAAAAACACTCCACTGGTCACCATCATAATCAGCTGGGGGAGCAGAGTATGTTAGGGTGAGAATTTAGTCGGTTTCGCAACCTCACAATAGGAAGCGTAACTGGTGTTACCGGCGGTGAAGAACAACGGATAAACAGAACGGGCTAATGTTCAATCAACTAATGGAATGTCCGATAAGCAGTCTAATTGTATCCAATGAAGAAAAATCTAGGCGTAACGAGCTACCGGTCCAATATATCAGAAGGACTCTTAGTTAATCTAATCTCGTTAAGTTCTATTTTATAGGTTGAGCAAAAGCGCAAGGGCATTACCAAAAAGCCTTTGGAATTGCGATTAATACGACGAGACAACTGAAAATTAATTGAGCGTACATTGAAAGAGAACTTCAGCCTTTCGTTATTCGCCTGTTACGCTGTCTGATAGTCGGATATTTTTCGGATAGTTTTCAAACTACGAATGGATCGGCTTGAAGCAGCCCCTGCCAATGGCATACAAGCGCACTTCGGTGGCCGCGATAGTATCTACTTTACATAATGTTTCTCGTGACAAGTTATTGTCACGTGCCGTTGGTGTTTACATGTGAATAAACTGTAGAATGAACGCCATTATGAAATTCCTATAGTCGTGCTTGAAAACGCATGTTATGCTTTCATTATAGACCTGTCTTCATGCTAAGAATGAATGGGCCAATAGCTTTCCTAATCATGTGTAAGTAAAATACTTATTAAAAACGCTCTTGTATTGCGATAGGCGCGTGTGTAAGGAACGCACTGTAAGGAACGCGACCAAGAGCGACAAAAATCGATAGGAATGACGCATTTAGCAAAACGTTGACCATAGTTTAAAGGGTACCCGTATCAAATAGAAGCTTACTTTTTTAGAACGGGATAAGATTTCCTCTCTTCTTTTGAGGATCGTTTCTGATTCGTCTTTCGCTATTGTAAGCCAACGTTTCTCCCACTCCGTGTTTATAGTATGTATCAAGCGCAATATTTAACACTATTCATATGGGCTTGCATATGACAATACCTGTGATCATTTTAATGAAAAACTCCTTATTAGTTTTATAGTTTTCAGGCATCTTGCATGGAAGGGATAGTAGTTAAGTGATCCCAGCACAGAACCTTGCATTCGACGCTTATGGTTAATGGTTAATAGAACAAGAAGCCACTGTACAGCCCAATGTCGCAGACCTTCATTAAATGGCGTGTCCTTTGGACCCAGTCACATTATATGTGATCCACTAGAGAGTATATAAAATCTGCTTCGGTATACACATTGTGTATATTGTATATGTGTTTGTACGATTGTATAAACACACGCCCTAATACTGCATTTGACGGGAAACAGTCTTAAATAGAAATAGCTTTTATATCAAATGTTACGCTAGTTATATAGGCTCATGCCGAGGAATTGTCGGAAATGAATTCTTCACTAAAAGCGTCAAGATTCTCACGCACCATAAATCACAATTGGTGTAATATTGAGAGCCAATTATCCGTGTTATTTCCTCCTCTGATGAGGTAACGTGCAGAAATTATTGCCGCGAGACGTACGGAGATACAAAGATAAGTGCATGGTGCTCAACACGGCCATTTTACATAACGATTTTGGGTCAGATTTTCCGTTTTTAGTTTATCCTAAATTCATTCCTGTCTAATCTACTTGGGAAAGGTAGCGTTGGCACACTGTTACTTCGTATTTTTTGTGCCGGATGTCTGTATACTCAGATTTTCGTATATGGATCGAGAAGACATGCTGCATCTACCTAGAGTAGTTTTACATTTGGCATTGACGTTTGACACTCCGTCAGAGGGCTGGCTCCCACTAGGAAACGAACCGTGTGTTTATGCGCGAATCCTAACCTTGGCGATCATGTGTTCGTAAAATTATCAGACAAGTGCATTACACATTAAACTATCGCCGGAATATGCTCTTTCTATATGGCCATTCTTACCAGAATACTGAAATCTCCATCCGTATCTTTATAGCTCTAGATAATCCTGCACTCGTGAGCTCCGCCAGTCGCTCTCATCGTTCGCCGCTGCGAAGCTCCCAGTATCACTAACTGTTACCTCCGTGATGCTCACCGGGTGTTGTGAGCAACTGGTTTACCTAGTTAGTTCATTACTCTACCATAATATATTTGCCTTCCACGAACAAGAAGCAGGCGCATAGAACAGGACATTTTGCGTTTTTTCAATGTTCCAATCAACCGACGACAGCAGACAACCAACCCACTGGTTATTAATTGAATTCTAGCTCGGTCATACTCGATCCGCTCAGTTTTCTCTGGTTGATCTTATTGTTTTCGCTTACTCGTAGTTTTTCATCACGTCCTGCCTCCTTCTGTATCGTGATAACCCTGGCTCGCTGGAGTCTTTTTTGCAGAGATCCACTACTTGATTGATTCTGGTTTGCTGCAGCTGCCTACCGATTCAGCGTTTTTACGCCCATATTTTACATAGCCGACACAATCCGTGAAAAAGAAACTGATAATTAGTTTTCCAGTGAAACGTTTTCGAATCAAAATCAGCACCGCCATATCTGAGCAGACTACCACCTCAGTCTCTCCAGATATATTCCACCGATTTTGTTCCTTTGCTGTAGGCTTTGTAGAATGGCAGAGAGTAAATGCGTACAGTTTATATAGAGGGCTTCGAGGAAGACAATTATATAGCCGTGACGGCCTTGTATGAGAAAGGAGAACAACTATCCGAGACAAGTCTTTGCTCCTAACAATACTGGGGGTGAGCAAGGGGCGAAAGTACTTATAGCAAAGTCAGCAATGAGAGAAGGGTTAGAGAAAAGGAAAAGAAGAACAAGTTTTTGACTTCGAAAGGACTGGGCGGCAGGGGCTTCTAACGAGCTTAGCAGTGCATCTGTGCGCGTTTGCATGCAAATTGAGCAGTACGATCAATAGGAATTTAATAACGAACTGATCCGAAATTGCAGAGATGATCTTGGCAAAAGCAATACGAGTTGCTATGGCGGGTAGCACCATTATCTAGAAGGCGTGTATCGACGTACATACACTGAAGAGGCCTTTAGCAAATCATATCAGTATCAATAGCTCGGTCTAATTGGATTTGCATATGAGAAAGACGTGCTCGCTTCGCGTGACAATAGAGCGTTGAGTTTTTATAAGGCCAGCGACAAAAATCAGACAACTACCGAAAAACAGTAAGGTTGACATAGTCCCGATAGGGTGGAGTCGGCTTATGAACTTCCTAGCCTTGACGTTTCTACGTGGCGTTGAATATGAAACAGGACGTCAGTAATCTTCGTTGATGTGTCACAGTTGCCATTTGCTTAAATTGGTTTGTGTATTCTATTCCCTAGTATGTAACATGATGTTGTCACACATCTAGTTGCTGAAAACGTTTCCGTTTGTCACTAAAGTAGACAGTTATTTAATAAATGTCAGTCGCGGCTATCCATAGCATTTTACGGGTCTTCTGCACGATCGTGTATTTTTTTCTATAGAAATCGAATCTTTTATCCGCGCAAGAGTTTTGCCTTGTCTCTAGCTGTCTCCAATATACAATACAAATAGTAAAGTACAATGGAACATCTCCATGTTGCAGATAGGACTGAAAGTAAATAACACATTGGTCCTAATTTTCAACAGTCTCCATACCTACAGATTGTTCTGTAGATCCCGGTGTTTAAGTGAAAGCCGTTCATTTACGAATTTGAATAGAACGAGATTTCGCCGTTATTCGCATATACAGTTTGTTTGGGACTTTCTTCATTGTGGTTGCCACTACTTACGCTCAATGAAGTCACAATTTGTTGCGGACTTCCCGATTTATTACGTGATCCGCCATTTTGTTTTCCCATCGGTCGCTCGAGGGTTCGTCGCGAACAAAAGCTGCCCTTTCCTAAAAAAAGTGGGTACATCTAAAGATCGATTTTAAGTAAGCTTCTTACTGTATTGTAAATTAATGTTACATTGAATAGAACTATTTCTTTGACTTAAAACAGCCGAGCGTTAACAATGAACGTTGGATTTTTTAACAGAGTTACCTACGAAACCTGCATCAATTATGTACGTACTTCCTCCACGTTAATACTTACCGTCTGAATGCATATACATATTTTACATGACCGACTCGATTCATAAAAAAGAAAGTGATTATTAATTTTTCAATGAAAACTTGCAGCTAAAATTGTTTTAGGTCGCTTATCTATCTAATCGTTCACAATTTATTGTGAAATAAGGCAAAACATGACAATTTTCTCCATGTGAACGGCGTCAAATCGGCCAAGTAAAAGTATATATATATTATTTAAACATTTCTATTTTTGTAGCTACTTAAAAAAGGGAGCTATAAGCCGGACAGCTGTAAGACATTTTTACCGTCAGAGTCTTATCTCGCGAAAACATGTACTTGCGCCCGCAGTGGCAATTTAGGCAAGACGTTAAACTACGAGCAGTGTACCGTTTTCAAACGGCTCTAAACCGGCCCGGATCAACTTATTGTTGACTTTGATACCTCCACCAATCAAAAAGAACGATCGTTTGGTTATCAGTGGATTGTAAAGGATAAGGTGCGACCTTCAAAGATATGTACAGGTTTGCTAGCGGCTGATGGGCAAGGGACTCATGTAAGAGCTATAGAATATCGCAGACAGTGCGTAAATTGCTACGGCGATCAACGCCGTCGAATTTGCACTATTAGTGGATAGCGCGCTAGGCCTGAACCAATGACAAGCCGCTTGAGTGATAACCTTCAGTTTGCCTCGAAGGTTCTAAGGTAGCAACGGGTAAAACTGTGCACCAAGCAATTTCCCCTCATGTCCTTTCGGAAAGACAACCGGCGACTGCTCAGCTGAAGTAACTTAAACTAGGCTGGCCCCTTGGTGATTTCGCGCACTTTTCCCGGCGCTCCGAGGCTAGGAATGGAACTAGATGACTAGCTAACTGCCTTAAGTATCAGAGTTGGATAAAGGGGTTCTCGATGGGCGTATTCGGTATGGGTAGAACCGCGGGCAGACTTCACTGTGTTGTAAGCAATTTAGCAGCGTATTTGTCCATCTGTATGGTGGAAAACGAAGTGTTTCAAACAATAGGAGAAACTTCGCATTTGTGTTATTTACGTATCGGGTATATAAGCACGATGCACAGACGTTTGAAGATTTATCAGTGAAAAGTTAGTTGCATATGAGACCGATCATTTAAGCTTTCTACCTGCATTTCAGCCCGCCCCTAGTTTTCGATCCTTGATACTTTTAAACCCAGACAGAATGCACAGCCAGCGGCGTGATCTACTAGCTCTAAGACTGATAATTTGGGTAGCGGATATGGCTAATGTAAAATTTCTATGTGCATCTCAATGTAAGCTACCAATGCTGTATTTACCTAAGTATGGGTTTATAGGAGAACAGAGATAATTGCCGAGGAGCCCTGCGCAACTCAATCTAGTTGAGCAGCTTTCGCCTCACTTCTTTGTTAGATCACTACTATCATTTTTGTTTTGTACGTTCCTCACCAACTCTTTTATCTAGAAAATGCAAATTTGATCTCCCGTTAGATGTATCATTGTCCCAAGGTAGTCACGAATGACGTCGCACAAGTTGACTGCTCTGATCATGTACTTTACTAGAAAAAATCTAGGTACGTCATCGTTGTTTAGAGCCCGCATCGGTCCTTCGCCAAATCCCTATTAGGAAAGAAGCTCGATCAAAAAAAAAAGAACATTCATTGAGCCCGTCTCTGTTGGCTTTCTTTTTGTAAGTTCTGCCGTTTTATTTATCTAATTTATCTAAGCTAATAATGAGAAATGAGCAATTAATTAGTCTCCTAAAAAATAAACTTCCTTCTTCTGGATCTACGAGAAGACTACCGCCCTAGCCATATTTCAAAATCCGCTCCGGTGAAGTTAACAAATATTTAATATTGCTTAACATCGTGACGTCTTCTTTGTTGTAATCAGGGATATCGTCCGCTTCTATGAATAGGACTAACCTTGTCGTTAAAACAGCCTTAATTTTTAGGACAAGAACAGGTTACCCGGTTCGATGTCATCGGAAGCTTAATATAGTTTGTGGCATTTCTCTACTTGTCTACGCCCTGTTTCCAACTTACGCTGCAGTGTCTTTTATTGGGCAAAATGAAATTGGTTTATTAATACTTGCGTTCCGTCCGGGATTAACGAAGTCCTGAAAACTTTCATTCGAAGTAATGACTTTATTATTGCACTGCATCATGATTCGTGTTTTTTTTAAGTATGTTTTGTTTGGCTTACGTGTGACCCTGCCTCATTACTTCGAAACATAAATTCCACGGTATATATTGCCTGAGTTTAGTCGAACCCAGCTTGATATCCAGCTACCTTTCTCGACGGTTCTCTCTACGAGCAGTTAGACCTAATAAATAACATACGTCGTATTAATGAAGGACTGGTCCACCCAGTCTTTTTATATAGATTGGCAGGTAAATGCAAGCTAATCCGGACGCACAATATCCCCCAAGGCTGTCTAAAGCCCCCTTTGCGAATGGAGCCCGTACAGGAGGCGACCAGCGTGGTACAGTGATGCAGTAACTTCAAGACATTTGCTAAGTGCCATCCTCGACTAGAGTCTATCTGTGGCGCCCTTGAACTATCCGCCATCACTGATAGCAGAAGCCGCTCTTTGAATGCCGCTGTGACCGCCATCGTTAGACAGATCGCATTGGCGCGCTTTTCAAGATCCTTATATTTCACTTTGCTTGCACTCGGATACGCACGCGTTAACAAGTCACGTTCTGCAAGGTTGTCGCGGACGTCAGCCGGGAACCTCTAGGGTCCACGTATCGGCATGAAACTCACCTGCTATATGCTGGTCTGGGCAAGAGGAGAATTTGAAATGTATTTTGATGATAATTAAGAATTTTACACAGATTTCGCATGCGTAATAGAGGTTTTATGAACATCTAAAATGGCTCAATAGTACAACACTGTGCCGACTATAACGCAATATACAAAAGACAATGATTATAACGCAAGTCACGCCATTTATGGGTCCCGAAAGAGACGAGAAATCATCACTTCAATGACACACTCACTACATAATCTGTGTAAATAAAGGAGGATACTGTATGAACCGTAAAGCAAATCGATACTACCGTAGAGATATCTTTGCTCACTGTTACCTGTGGAGATACGAATCGCATGGAGATGTGCCAGAGCGGTGTGTAGTACGGGATGTTTTCACATTTCATCCCCGTTGCATTACGGCCAACGAACAGCACTTACAATGAGGGGTCGCTGTTCGGCACTAGTCGAAAACACCGGTGTCAATGTCGATCCGATGATGGCAACCTTGACTTAATTCGTTAGTTCAAACAGAGCTTATGGTTTTCTGCTAAAAAAAATTACCTAAACAGAACAGGCTCGAAAAGACCAACAAAACCACGATCGTGCGAATAATTTAGACAGATGACGATACGATAAACCAATAGACCTGCATGCGAAAAATTCGCTGCGAGCCATTATCTGTTACGCTAGACACCATGCTTGAAACTTGAAAACTTGAAACTTACTGAAGTATCGACAAGAGCACCTATCGTTTATCGGAACTGGCTGAAGTAGAAGAGTTTTTCGACCGAGGAAACTTCCTACTGCCTGTAAAAAATATGATTTCTATTATCATCTCCTTATTGTATACACTCCGAATCTTTGTAGTCGAGACAATATTTCTTAAACAATGCTTTAATAGGTATGTTTCCCTATGGTCCACTAACCATAACGACTAAAATAAATCGTTTTTTTAAAAAATAGAAAGGTTCATGTTCCAGTTCTAACAAGTGAGCACCTGCTTTACGTCGATGCGTATCGATTCAGCGTCACTAAATGGCTAGGACCTCCAACTAGTCAGTACTCTAGCAAGGCCGTCAAACATTGATTGTTTTTTTGTTTACTCGTATAATGCCGGCTCCATTTGTCGGCCGTCCGATCCTAGTTTGATTTGGTTTAGCTACTGTCTAGGCATACCCTTGTGGAATAATCGGAACGTTACATCTACCGACACACAACAGCAGGTGATACTCATAATGGTAATGATAGGTGATGATGTCGCTCTGAACTGATTTCACAAATAAGAAACAAAATCGCTATGCAAGCTCGAAACAGCAAGGCAGCTCATTTCTGCATAAATACTGTTTAAATATTTTTATATATTTTCTTATAGTATCTTATCTTATATTTGCGTCAATGCGTGCGTCATGTGGCTAGGATCTAACGAGCACTGGTCAATTTGAATGTTGAAAACTCGAGATAGTCTAGATAGCCGCAACTACATAATATTTTTTTCTCTTCAATGTGCTCGATGTTAAAGTGTTATAACGATACCGGTGTTATTTTAATGTTCTACGCGTTGTCTACGTTCGTATTGTTGATACATACAGGGAGCTGTGCAGCATCACTCAATGTGCGGCTCTGGTGCGCTGCAGGAGTGCCGCGAGCGCTCGTCCCCAATCCACCAGGTTCCCCAAATTCCAGTCACAACCCAGGTAACTAGAAAAATGGTCACTTTTGTTTACTCATTGGCATTAGCGCAACAGGCATAAGCATCGATGCTGGTTTAGTGACAACTGAATAAACGTGAACTTATTTTTAACTCCCAGATACATCCACCGTTTTCTATTCCACTATTTCTATCCAAGCTATTTTCTAGAAAAACTGCGTAGATATGTCGTGTGTTGGCCGGCTTTAATACATAGACAATTGATTTATGATGACTTAACGATTTTTTACACCCTCACTTCATAACCATTTTCAGATCTCGAAAAATAAATCGGAGTAACTCATCGCTAGTTGCTGACATTCATGATCGCATCATGTAAATTTTTCGTCGCATTTCCGGCATTTCTGCAATAAAATCCTATCAAAATCCAGATCGTTTGTTTCTTGTATTGTAATTAAATACACTGTGTGTACTTCGCCAGAGGGTAACTTCACAGTCCCATGAGGCCCTGGGCAAGATAATATCATGGTTGTGCTTTAGACCTGCACTGGGTCCTCTTTGTGCCATCATCGTGTAACTCCTAGATGATCAGTTTCTGACATTTAAATATTTAATGAGGCAGGCATGTCTGAGGACACTGCTAAAGTGAGTCGATCCATGTCCTTTAGGGGATGTAAAGTAGATAGGATGGTCTGACATACATAGGCTATCGCTGGACCGCTCATTGTTTCACTTTAATGTCAAATCATAGTTAATTCTCGGACGAATACACGAAGATAACGAACGACAAAAACCAGGTATCCAAAAAAATTGGATGGGCAGCTGTTAGCTGTTTTTAACGACTCGAGACCTTCTCCGCTTAAGATTCTGGGGAGAATATTTCAAGTACCGTCTGGTAGGTAAGACGTATCCGCGTTAATGAAATAGACATACGACTTCGTTGACGAAGGAATGCGCAAGCAGGCTTTTTCAGCGAAAGAGGTACTTTAACCGTATTCTACGAGGTGAAGCTACACGCTGTGACTCCCTCTATTGAGTTTAACCTAGGTTCTAAGTTAGAAACTCTTTATTATAAAGCAGACCTGGTCTTCTAGTTTTACCCGTCACGTTACTTTTTATATCTCCAAAGTTATTAAGAACAAAACTCAGAGATCCAGGTATTAAGACATTTATGCACGGCGTTACAATATTTCTTAGACGCGAGACTCAGATCTGGTTCAGGTGGTTCTCGGAACTCATATACAGGCATGCTTTCAGGATGCCGGAACTCTCTGGCCTTTTGTTTTAACAAAGTTGTGAGTAGTGATTTAAAATGCCTGAATACTAATCTAGCAATTTGATTGCAGCCAGAATTAATCAACTATTTGTTGCCGAAATGTCCTTTGCATTTATTGTGAGAGTGAAGGAGTGTTAGACAAATTGGTCCTTATTTTACATCTAGGTCTTTCCACATAAGCACGGCTGGAAGTCCTACTTAAAAGTTTAGCTGGGGTAGAAAGCCTTTTTAGGATCACATAATTCCCGATTTAGTTTTCAGGCAAATCTTTACTAATAGTCGTAGTTATTCATTTAGTCAAGTGTTTTGGTCATACTGTCGCTAGATATTCTCATCAGCAGGTAGAAAAATCTCGATCAATAGTTTAGTAAGGATCGTGAACATTTACAGAGATCAGTACCAGGGGAAGTATTGCCGGACTCACGCAAAAGCAACTTTCAAAGGCCTATTTTTTTGCTGCCCTCTTACAATTTCAATGCCAACATGTAGACGGGCTGCCCCGCTTAAGCGTAACTAAATAAAATTGTTTGTAGTATTAATGGCCACACTCATGATAGAACAGGCTTTGCCGGTATAAAACGAACAATGTAACCTATACATTTGACGACCTTTTATTGATTGCTGTCTAGCAAGACATATACGGATAGGGCACGCAGAGCTTTAGGCGTCCTGTAAAAATTACAGCAAGGATCTACAACCTTCGACACTGAAGACTTCGGGATAACCTATCGTGAGGAACATCATTGACATCCATTACACATTTACTACAGAGACATAACATTAAAGGTGAAGTTCAGTTGTACAATGTACACAAGAATTTTTATATAAGTTTCCATCACTTTCGACATTTGATAAAAGCACGTTTATCTTAAAATTAAGAAAAAAAACAGGACTAGATGGTGGTTTATAAGCTATGTTTGTATGTACAATACAGCAACGGTGTGTTACTAAGTTCAAAATAGTTGGCCACATATTTGAGCAATATGGAGCTTTCCTAATTACCTTCTACCCGAATTTATGCTTGATTTGGGAAGATACACTGTAGCCCTTGTGTCAATTTTTCGCCGAGTCTTACTGCCATCCATGTGACAACATTTAATATACACCTCATGACCTTAATCAGGTACAGATACGACCGTATTTATATATTTTTTCCATTAATTGAAATGTTACAATTCGTTTTGTGTATAATCTAATATTAGCACCCTGGCCATCTAATCCATCATGTTACGTAAATTGCCAACCGAGCTCAAAAAAGGCAAGTTTCCTCTCCTTCACAGGTTCCGCTCGTGATCCATGAACCAGCGATGAACAGGTAGTGTATTTACTATAATGTGTACAATGTCGATTATTTACATAACAAATTAAATTTAGAGAAACTATGTAAAATTGCGACTACGTTAACCGAAAAACGCTGGCCAGGTTCCAAGAGACTGCCATAACGTTTCATGACGCCTTGTGCATGACGTTCCTGGTATATCATTTCCGGACGTCTTGTGCGTGACCGTCTTACCATATCGTTTCGTAGCGAAAGTGTCGCTCTTCACAAGCGGAGTACTGCGTAGGCTTTATTGTTCACGAAGCCGCCAGCTTTTTAGGAGAGGGCCAACGTCGAGAAGCCTCATGGGGTAGCGGCGCGTGCTACTATTCCTTTCACCAGTCAGCTCGGGCGACATGTTCGTCTGTGCGAGCCTTCAAACTTCCCGCCGGTCGTATACTCCCGTCTTCCTGTGTTGGCTTCTATTTCTTTTTTCGTCCGCCTTCCGTCATCAAGTTTTATAGCCCATATTCGGTTCCTCACTTGCGGAGTTCGATACTGCCAACCCATTAAACCTACGAAATATCCCATTAATTTGGATTTGCTATTATTTTAATGTTTGTTCTATGATGAAACTTAGAGTTTATAATATCTTGTATCCTTAAACGTTGGATAAATATAATTTACAATATATATATATATATATATATATATATAAAATACGTATAGATATTGGAATAGTCGAAGAGACATAGTTAACTACGAACACCGCAAATGCAGACCTCTAAACACTGTGTATGGTCATAAAGCCCCTTTACGTTTACAACGAAGATGGTGGTTACCTATAGGAAGATTAGACCTTGAATTTATTATGAGGTCTTTATGTTGTTCGGTTTTGAGGTTACCTTTTTGGGAGAAGGCTTTTGCTGCTAGCTTTATGTCTAGCTGCGTTGCCAAAGTTTGAGATGAGAAGATGAAACTGGCAAGACTCAAGCGTGCTTATCAGATTGGCTTAATTGTCGTTACGCTATTCCTTGACCAGTTATTAATTTAACTAATTGTAACAAGATAAAAATCGATTGAGCCAGTGCCATATCAGTGGTGGGCCTTACGCATAATTCCAGATTTTCGAAAAAATGACAAATTACAGGATTTCCCTCCTCCTTCGAGTTTTACCTCGTAGTAATCCAGATTTAATTAAGTGATGACAAATTGTAGCAGGCTTTATATAATTGGATCATGATACGATTAAATTATACGTACACTGTATTTTTCGAAATTGTGAATTATCAAAATAAATTACGCAGAAGTACGAGTTTATGGACTTGGAGCAGAAATTAGAACAAAATTTGAATGCAAATCTAGGCTGTATATTGAAGATGCAAAAGCCTTTGTCGATTTACTGACGAAAAACGCGAACAATCAACTGAATTGTTATTAAAAATTACTCGAAGATAGAAAACATCGATTCGACAACAATAGTAACAATGTCGTAGAACTCTAAATCGTATTTGTCCACTATTTTTTAAAAATTAAGCTATGTTTCATGTAAACTTTCATTCAATGTATTACCGATTTTCTAGTAATACGCCTTTTCTTCGCGGTTCTATTTTTATCTTCGTACTTGGAAAGATTGAACCCAGGTTGAAGTTACTAGTTACCATTACTTTATACAGGGATGTATTTGTAATTTCTTCGCTCTGTCAACTTTCTTGTTACGACGAGTTTTTTTTAGGTAAATATGTGTGATTTCACCACTTTTCGCTTTTTGCTTATCCTTCTATTGACACTGCAGTGCAGAAGCGATATGCGCCAAGTTACACGTTTCCGAAATTACAGTTTCTATCGGTAGAATGGATATCGGCGTCTCACGCACCTATGGGCAAAGATATATTCTCTACTGAGCTCCATATTATAAATATATATTACATAAGACTGGCCCTGATTCTTGGAATGATCGGTGTTGACTGTCATACACTTTGTTTGCCTGTCGGCTCATACGTATAAAACGGGCTGCTTTCAAAACGTCCAACGGATTAAATGGGCTAAAATGAACTGATCATTAATTTACGTGAGAACAGGTAGTTTCAGAAGTGAATGTATAGTTAAATCACCGATATGTCGAGAGATGATTGATTCAATAGCGTGTTCGCGGACAGCGTAGCTATATAGCTCAGCTAAACAATGCCTTGGCTTACCTAAATTGAGTGCTCAAACAGTATCCGTAAAACTCGTCCCTTTTCGGCTGGTAATTTGGAGTATTTTCTTGGCTTTTGAGTTTTGTCTTTACGCCTGTTTGAACAGTTTGATAAACATCTCTTTTGTGGAGCATCCCTGAGCTTCTTGCCGAACGTCATAGTTGTGTTTTCTCCACAAGAATTAAGCCCTATGATACGGTTGTACTCAGAGATATAGAAGGCAATAGGTTGCAAAACTGAGGAGATAGGTATCTACGCGTATTCGAAATGGGTGTCTGTGGTCAACCCGTAATAACCAATCCGGTTTTTCGACACGAACGATTTTTGACCTTCCAGAAATGACGTTAGGGAATATTTTAGACCATTGAGGGGCGTGCGCCGCTAAAAGAGGGCGAGACATGCTTAATGTCCTCTTGAGTCGTAGCCATCCCATCAAAGATGTCCATTAAATCTTATTCGCATTATGCACAATGTTACATATATATTTCGCACTAAACTAATACAACTACTGTTGTACTGTTTCACGTGGTGGTACCATTAAAAAAATCCCTTAATTATTTAACATAATTCTCTTAACGAGAGGTAAGAAGAGCTGCCGCATTCTATGAGCAAGTTTCGTTGCTTACGGAGCACTGCCTAGCTACGAATCCAGGTGGTGGTGATCTGTCGGAAGCGTGAACGAGGAGCTATCATAGTTTCTTGTCCGGCTTCATATCCGTCTGTATCTGAAGAAGGGCATAGCATAGCGTAATGTGTATAGATTGAGTTACAAATAGCGGCAGTTGGATGTATGGCCGAACTGACGAACACCCCAAGGGAGTCATCATGGCGCCAGCAGCCTTCGCTGAATTTTCTTCCGTTTGACTGGACACCGAACACAAGGCGTTACCTTAGTCTACTCTATTCTAAGATAACCCCGCTGTATTAGTACGTTTCCGCTGTAAGCCCGGCAGTTATCTCTAGAAATAAAGACGGGGGAAAGAATAAGGTGGCTTCTTTACAAAAGCTACCTGTTCTGTCTGCAGTATGGCTAGCGGCGAATTCGTTGATTTTTAGTTTTAGATGATAGTTCGTTTGCTAGCTGCTTTTCAGAATACCTCAGCAAAACAGTCGGTTAAAAAAAATTATATTATAGCGTCCCGAACGGTCGCTTTCTGAATTCGAGCCGTCAGAGCGCTGCGCTATCGGGAGAACGAAAGTGCAACAGGGAGAAAGGTCAAACCCGTGCAATTGTAGAACAGCATCCAATACCGGTGTGGGCATTGCCCTGACATTGGCATTCTGCAAGCGTTTTCTTTTCCATTTCTTGAAAACCAAAAAGGCGTCAGGCCGTTGGGTCGCGTTTTCCGAAAAACTTGTCTGATTCGAAGCAGTTGTAAGGCTAAAACTACGGCTTACGAACAGCTGCAGCCACAAAGGCCCTCAGTGCAGGGTGTGATTCCAAAATAGAGATGGGTCGGGAAACCACTGATAAAAGGGATCATAGACGAACATACTCCGAAATTAGCCAGCTGTTGAGTGGGTTTAGACAAAGGGACTGTGTAAAGCCGGTTGTTTTATCAATTATGGCCAAAAACTGCCTTTTCCGGATAGCAATAGTACAGGGGACGAACATATAAGTAAATTAGAGCATAGACGAATCTCGGGAAATTTGAATTCCTCGCCGCTTAACTACCTTAGCCAGGAAAAGGGCAATAAGCGTTAGGGGTAAACGTAACGTATTGCGTTTAGAAGGTGAATACCCAGCCAATTAATAAGTTAAGCTTCAGCTATCTGAACATAAATTATAAAACATCTGATGGCTTTGTCAGCCTAGAGTATGTTTTATAATTAAAAGGTAGACAAATCTAAAACCTAATGTTTTAGATATGCGTCCGATACAAACAGACTAGTGAGACCACAAACATTCAAGCTGATTATATGAGATTCCAGGCTAAACCTTCGACGTTGCTAGCCAGCTCTAGCAAACTATGATGGACGGCGTAGAATTTTTATCTGCGAAAGATGCATTTGAGTTGTAATTATCCACATGAAAAAAATATACACTATCTAGCACATGACCATGTGAGTAAAACTGAGAATAGATACTATACTGGATTTTTAATTGGTTTTCATCACCATTAGATTTTCTAATCTTTAGGAGAACGTGATATTCACTCGATGAGTTCTTGCGGTTTCCACGCTTCAGATACTCGTATCGAGCGACACTTGGGCTATTTTTGTAAATGGATGAACGCATTTGGTTAGGCCGGGATTCACTTGCTTTTTAAACATTCTCGAAGTTCAGTGGCGCCCCTATTAAGAATATGTCTCGAGACAGCACTGCGGATGAAACGTTCTGAGTTCTTCCTCGAGTCAAAATATGTTTCATTTGATAAGAACGCCAGATTTTTAAACAACACGTGAGCTGTGGGATAATAACACTTTACTGTTCAATAAAAAAGTAAACATTTAAAAAAAAAACCTGGACAGCGTGTTGCAATAATTATTGTGTAAATTGTTGTCGTTTGTTTTTTTTATCAAATAACGTCTCAGTGCTCTGAGCCACTCCTCAGTCAGAACTGTACAAATTTGAGTTATGATAAACAGCGTAATCTTTCCACAATGGCAATGGCGGAAAAGGAGCCGCCAAGATGTATGAGGAACGTTCACATTGAAAGTACTGATACGTGCCTCCGGAAGATGGCTAACTGTGCCAATGGTGGACGTAATGCGAAATAGTCCAGTCCTATCTTCTTACTTTTAAATAAAATTAACTTGTTCTATGACATACATAAAAGTGCAGAGCCCAGATATTTAATTAACAATAGCAAGTTTCATATCGGAGAATCAAGTCGATAGTTTCAGTCCTACTACGATAACACCCATCATGATCATGATTATTATACGGATTCCCATTGAGTCTGAACTGGCTTTTTGTTCGCCCCTTATGACAAATACTATAGGGTAAGGTTGCACTAAGCCTTTAAATAGTTACGAATTACGCCAACCTAGCCATAGATTATTTACAACAATGAAAGGTGTTTCCTTTCAGCGCAACCCTGCAGCTCAACGGGCATACTACTGATTTGGCTACATAAGTTTTATGCGGCATATTTAATTTTATATCCGAAAAAAATTCTATTCGTACAAATTTGTTGAAAAGGTGTCCATCCCGAAGGCCCAGACAGCCTCTCGTTTGTCTGACCTGATCGACGTTGACACGGACGCCAAGAGCCTTTACCTTCAGCGCTGGATAGCAGACAGTATCTCACTCCCGGAAATGAGTCCGCTGCAAGAAAAACACCGCTAGGCTTGGCCTGTGAACTTCTCTGGCTGACCAGCAAGCGCTTTCTGCGTAACCGAACTCCTTCTAGCGCAAGAAGATTAATAATAATGGCTATTTTTTCTTTCACTTATGAAGATATCAGCGAGACAAAAGGAAAGCCTTTGGGACTACTATATAAATACTAAATTTAAACTTGTCGCAGTCTGTTGCTCATTTACCGAACGAACAATGCTGATAAAATACGATACTAATTTAATACTCTTTGTTAATTGCTCAGTAAACGCTACGGGAGTTATGCCTTTAATAAAAAATAGTTCATTTGCAAATTTACCCAAGCACTAGAGCAACTTAATTTTAGGCTGTAAAGATAACGTTTCGTAGAGGATACGTCTAATCTTTACTTATATTTAAATACAGGTCTGGATATTAGACGATGACCTTCAAATTAGTGAAAGAAGGAACCATGTGAAGAAAAATCTGTATCAGAGCGTATTAAACTCTAGTGAAAAATCCTTCGATGACCACTCAATCTATAAATAAAAATTTCACGTGCTCAAAAGGTTCATTTGTCTGTAACCTCTTTTCATTCTATAATCTACAAATACATATCTGAATATGTATTTGCAGATCATAGAATAAAAGTGTGTAGAATCTGTGTAATCATTCTTTGATTCATCCAACTAATATGTCCGTGCCGGAGATTCTGAGTTACCGGAGCAGCGTCGTATGGGGCGGAGGTGTTTTCACCGAGAAGAATAGCCCCCTGTAAAGAGGAGCTTCCCTAGGGCTGCTTATTTCTCTAACTGTATTGAAAGCACCTGTTGCTGAAGGCATGTCTCGCTATTGCACATTCGACTATAATACTTCGCCAAATACATCCTCTTTGTTAGAACTAGGAGCTTTGGTTCGAAGACATAGCATTTCGTCACGTTTTTTTTTGTTTGCTGCTCGATTAGTCATGTCCAGAATAGTGATTAAAGTTTAACTATTTATTTAATCTGGCTTCTATCCGTTAAGAATCGTTACGAGGTGTTGTGTCGCGGGTTGAGGTT
Source organism: Varroa jacobsoni (assembly GCF_002532875.2). Classification (NCBI taxonomy): domain Eukaryota; kingdom Metazoa; phylum Arthropoda; class Arachnida; order Mesostigmata; family Varroidae; genus Varroa; species Varroa jacobsoni. Next base: position 140,158 of record NW_019213257.1, on the reverse strand, counting down.
TTGTTAGCACACCTGATCAACTGATTTACCGCACAAAGCGCATGGTAGTTTTTAGAGTTTGCCCCTATTTCAATGCACACAGCGTAGCTAAGAGGCATTATGCTGCGCAAAGGTGCGCGCATCCCATGTGAAAACGTCGGCATGCTGTCAATTTAGTCAAACCGCAAACTGATATCGGAGCGAAGGGACACTAGCTTTACGATATTTATGTCTGTATGTTACGATTGTAGAAAGCCTATTCAATAGATTTCGAGTCGAAGACATAGACGATAGAATTTCTCGTCCTGCATCGTAGACGAACCACCGCGCCGTTGCACCCGTTGTACAAACGTTTACACTGAGAACGTGATCATGTACGCTTTAAAGCTCTAAGCAAGTAGATTTCTAGCGAAGGCAGGAAAACGGGAAGTAACGCTGGTAGGAACCCTTCGGGGGAGTGGCAGAGTGTAGATAGACGTAGCCTAAAATTGCCCTTCACGGTTAGCACAGACGGAACGCTGCGACGTTTGCTAGCAGGCCGACTCGATCAACGTCGAAACGATTCGTAAATAGCGAATAAGAAAAAGAAAATTATTTTGAAAATATTGAAGCCCGAATCTACCAGACAAAACCATAGCTACCGCGCTTTTATAGGGATGCGCTTTAGATATCTGCGAATTGCGATGTGGTTTTTAGCTGAAATATGCACCTAGTTTTTAAATAGCAATTTATGTACACTCATCTTTGACTTTAGTAATTTATACTTTTTCAACCCGACAAGATCCCTGTTTCAGCCAAATTTCACTAGTACCCTCGAATATGGCGGCCGCTGTTAAAGAAACTTGTACATCTTAAGTTGACTAAGAACACTTCTTACCAAGTTGACACTTACATTAGCACAAGAGCAACACGAACCTTTGAAAATAGTCGAAATCGTCAAGATTTTGCCAAAATATTGTTCGTTCCCGAATAGCTCGTAAAACAATGAGTTTTTACGGAAATCGATTGAATACAAGGGACGTGTATTTTTGTGAGAGCTTCTTGATTGCTGGCATTAAGATCGACGGTGGTTTTACTGATTTTTATTCATATATATGCATTTTATTTACATGTATATACAGATTTTGATAGAGCTATGCGATGACCCCCTGTGATTCTTCGCGATTTTCTACCCCACTTTCTTATCCAAAACCTACTCGAACTGCAGATTCTAACGGGCCATGCGGAAAGGCATGAGGCTACAATCGAAGAAGGATGCAATGTATCACAAAAGCGAAGCATCATATGAAACAAATCGTAAAAATATCAAAGACACGTCTTTCTTCCAGCGGCAGTTTGCATTAGTGGTTTTTGGGACCATATAATAATTTATACCTTCGTTAATAAATCTGTCTGTAGCGCATGGATGGAAGTGGTCTGAACCCAAACGACAATAACAATAGAATCACTGGGTTTCTAACTGACAAGGGGATCTTAATTAAAAATTGAACATGATAGCACTGGCTGCGGTGAAACATAACAAACAGCGATAGATTTTTTAATACGCAGAATTTTCGTAAAAATATCGTGTTCTCTCTGAAGTCACTAGGTAAAGTAGGAAATTTGTATTTCGGCGGAAGGCTTGTAGGTTGGCCACCTTTAGTAAATATTATATCGGTTACAATTGGTTTAAATATATGAAGAGACACCTAAAAATGATATTTTACGAAATATCTTAGAGAAGTTCAAGCGGGAAAACAATTAGCTTCAAATGGCCCCGTGTGCCTTAACACATTTGACGGCCAGTGTGAAACAACTCTATCGGTCTATTTTATAATTCCAAGTAAGGTTCCTAAGATTGGTCGGGAGACTAGATACCACTGCGGCAGTACAGAAAATTTAGTAATGTACCATACTGTCTGTCTGTTTCGGACGATTACCGTTAGTAAAGCTGAATACATACGATGCATTGGCTCAGGTTTACTACCTGTACTATCGTTACTAGTGTCTGTAGGTCCAAATGTCCGAAGTCAATTTTGGCCTATCCGTAGTAGAAGGCCGAGGGGATCTTTGTACGTAAACAAAACATTAACTGAATTTTGTTACAGGATCCTGGCTGCAAGGTGAACGCGAAGGGTTTGATCGGAGGCCGACACCTTAAGACGTGCGTGTTACCTCAGCATTTTACGCCTTTCGGGTGGATCGCATCAACAAAAACTGTAGTTATTTTCTGCAAGGCTCAATCTTCATGACCAGTGCACTATATTTTACGACAGCCCTGCGCCATGTTAGACCAGGCGAACGCCATCGGAAGCCACGCTCATAGGCTCAGCTGTTATGTCCAGCTCACTCCCAAAGACTACCACAGCGGCTGGTTTTCTATATAACAATCTTCGTTGTGCACACAAATCTTCTCATATTCATGTATTGTTGATAGGACTCGAAGTAACGAATTTTTGGTTTGTGTCGTTTAGAAGCTTGGTCGTCCGAGCGACCTCTCCGAGCGGCAAGGCGGTGATGTTGCTGTAATTGCGGGTAGTCCTGTCGCAGGGCCATGACTAAGCAGTTGTAGAATAATTTGCTGTTGTGACAGCCAAAATTCGGTGCCGAACGAATGTTCGATGTTCTAGTGTAAAACGTGTAGCCGCATAAGTTTGTAAGAAACATTGGCGTATAATAACAGTATGTTTGAAACGTTTGCGTTTGTTGAAAATACGGTGGGGTCTCGCTGGAAAGTTGTCTTATTATCTTACTATTACGGTATTGTTTCGTTAAGCATAGTCCGGACCGTACTATTGTAATACTAATAATACTGATATTAAACGATATCTAAAAATTACGAAGCATGGCAGAGCTGTGGTACAGTATCAAAAATATTCCGGGGGGATCACAGTTCAGTTAGTAGGAGCTACTGGTACCGTGGTAGGCTGTTGAGTAATCACCGGTCTATTCTCCGCGCTCTTAAATAGAGACTAGGCACCAAAGCAGTGCAGGGGCCATCGTCGATTCACGGATCGTCGTAACTGAGAGCAGTAAGTAACTTGGCGAACGGTTTCAGTATTACACTGCGGTAGCCTCTAGGGCCACAATAATGATTCGTTTCCTCGAATGGGATAAACGAGTTGATCGCTCCACGTAATCGGGAAGTTTTCTAATGGTTAATAGCGAAGTACAACTTCGACTAGGCTAGTGGCTAGTGGACTAGTAGAAATTGCCTGTAAGTAACCAGTGGAATCAGAAAAGCTCGCTTCGGACCGCTAGTGAACTGGTATGAATTTTCCTAGTAAACCATCATCATCCTAGTAAATACATCATTCTAACTTGCCCTTGGAAGCCATTACGCCTTGTTGCAGCTTTGTTAGCCACTTCGTAGCAAACACTATACGACGCCTGAATGATCGACAAGCTCAAGAAAACCGGTTCTCCTTTAATTGGATGGGGCACAGTTTTCGAACTACAGCTATCTGATGTTTACCATCCACAATAACGAGGCCGCCATGTTTGCGTGTTTCTCATGCACACTTACGCCATCTCTGAGGTGGCGTCATGGACGCTAGAGCTCCTTAATTGACGGACACAAGAAAGACGCACAAAGATTCCTTCCAGGATTTTATATATTTTCGAAAATATTGCCTATCATATATTAATTATGTGATATTCTGGGTGGTATTCTGGGCAAGAGATCGACTCACGTTCAGCAGAACGTAGCGGCAGCTTATAACAAATATGCCGACTGCATTTCAATAACGATATAATCTGTGCCTGTTTTACGTCGCCTACAAATAAATAATTCCTCGCATTTATGCACGTTTCGACAAAAATACGCTCCCCACGGTTCCTTGCGAAACCAATGGCAGGGGGATGTACTGCAAGCGCGTATTCACGTCAGCATTATTACGTTAGCTAATAACAATCGGCTTATTGCTTTAATAGTTTGCTGTGTACGATCTGCTTTGATTCCAAATGGCCCGAACAGGACCTCACCGTATCACATTTTCGGCGGCTCAAACCTAAGCGCACATAGTGTTAGGCATAAGCTCAGCCCGAATCGTTTCGAGGGTTAGTGGCATCGTATTGTTATTAGGGGCCACATTCTATACTTTGTCATACATATAAGGCCGTGTTTAAGTCCTATTTTGTTACTTCATTATGAGTCAGGCTGTCTGTGCTCCGCCATGTCTCTATGTCTGATCGCCCTCTTATCTGTCATTGTTCGGTGTGAGTGGACAATATGTTCGCCTGTGACGTAGAGGACGGCAATGTTTATCTGGCTTTTTTGACCTGGAGTTACTTCCGACTGCGACAAACACACATGTAAAAGCACTGAAAAGTTCGACTTTTCACCGCCTATACTTTGCTTCCGCAGAGTGTGCGGTTACCGTGCCGGTACAGAGACTAGGTATCTGTTAGTAGTTTTCTGGGAATTGTAGACTGCCCGACAGGAACTTAATTTGAAAACTACACTATGGTATAATGGCTTAACGTGCAGTGTAGAAGAACATCGGTAGGCGATTCGAGCAAATACACACATTTTGAAACGAGCTGCTTGCTTTTTTAGCTCAAATAGTACTTTTGCGTACTAGGGTCGTATATCAGTATACGCTTATTGCAGGAAATACGCCCGATAGTAGCTTATGAATTATGCTACTTTCAGATATCTTCAAATGTGTGTCCGTTATGGACGGCCATTGCCAGTGTCAGATTCAATCGACTCAGTCGATCGCTGACACTTATCCCAGAGGCATAAAGTAAAGTTCAATTTTGGTACTATTCTAGGAATACAGGCGCCGTGCGGTTTGTGTTAATGCGACGGCTATGGCGATTTGTCAGGAAATACCGAGAGGACGAATGAGCGGTCTCACGAGGTACAATTCGAATACGAGGATATCTCGACAAACAAAAGCTATAGTTTATCACCTCAGATTATCCAGGCTTTTGTGGAATTATAGAGCGTTACGTAGGCGAGTACCAGCGTTACAAACGTTGGCTTGATTAAGTAGTAATAATAATAATAACAACAATAGTAATGTTTTTAGCATCTGTCATATGATAATGTCCTCTAGTCCTTGTAGTCCTCTAGTAGCAGAAACTTGATTCTTAAAATGTTGACATGCCTCCTCAAGGGAGGAAGTGCTAGTGGTAATCCTGCCTCACCATGGAAGGGGCAATTACGATCAACAAAACCAAAATCGAACAACAAAGTGAACAGTGTTCTCGGCCGTAGCCACTATTGTTGACTGAGTCGACGCACGGCAGCGATACGGTTTTCAGGAAATCTGTTTTACCAACCAAAGCAACTTTTCTGAAGAGCTTTAATTTACTATAACTAAAAAGCCCTTTGTTTTTATTCCTTTTTCAAAGTACAGGTGTATTAATAGTTTGTGAACCTAAAAACGGCCCGGGTCAAGGACAAAGTACGCGATTTGCAAGCGTCTGTTTAATAGTGTTTGTGTTTGATCGACAGACGCTTTTGTGCCGTGCCGTGCCGTGCCGTATTTTCGGTTGATTTGACGGAATCCTCCGATTACATTTCTGTTTACCAATAATAACGTGTGCGGTTAACTACCATGTACGTGGTAACTGGCGTTGTATAGCGACAGAGAATTCATAGGAAACCATCAGCGAAAATTCGAGCTGGAGCCTGACGATATCCCTTAAAATTCTTAACGACTCTAACATGAATAAGGTAACCATGGGAACTAGGTAAGAGGGTCTACCGATGCGACTGGGCTCGACTTTTACTGTTTAATACTAAGTGCGTTTCCTCTATAAGATCTCTACTATTAACGAACATAGTTATCTGAACCTAGATGCAAAAAATCACATTGGCCCAATACAAACACCGCAAAAACAAGCAAAATAGTCTCAAATAAAGTTTTTTCTCAATTTAGTTCGGAACACCCACATGATTGTAATAGCATAAATCGATAATCTTATCATTTTCATTACGTCAAACTCAACCGGTATCAATTTGCTCTAATTAAAACAATCATGCGTGTATTGTCCTTGTATAAACTGTGTATATGTGCAGATTTAGTACGCTATACTCCAAAGTTGATCAGAGCAAATGGGTGATACGTTTTAACTGGGAGTATCTGAACGACAGCTTATGCCATTTAGCAAATGCTTCTTCTCATCTGTACCTTAGATCGATCCTACAACCTGTACCTACAATCAATGACCGGCAATTTGCGAAGGCAGATGATACTCAATATTACTTGTAAGAATTCAGTCTCTATCATTGAAAAAGTGAAACGGCTGTCGCCAAAATAGCTGATGACATCTGTTAACAACGCATCGTAAAATTTTGCGATAAATCTGGCCTCGATTATACACACATATATAAGACCCAGATATTGTCACTCGGGCTTTTCGCAAGCGAATTTTAGCGGGCCATGAGGAATTGGAAAATTCAAGTGCTCTACGAGTGTGAATTCCAGCTCGGAGATAGCTGATCGTATAACCCCTGTTTTTACTGAAGGTTTTACACTGGAAACATGGTAAGTTTTTCGTTCAAAGAAGCTTGAAGCAAACGCAGAACGGCAAAATGTGGTTGTTCCTAGTACAGGTGCTATCCATTGCAGCTTTAAGAGTTCCGATCCGTTACTTATATGCTGAAGTCTACTGTCAACAACTGAAAATAGATGATGAATGATTTCTGCATAAACAGCCAAGATTACTGAACAGCTCTTATTGCACCACGAGAATTTCGATGGCGGAAATACGAAAATTAAGCGGCTATTTTTCGTCTCGCCCGCCATACTCGATAGACATTGCCCCTACGGATTGGCATCTTCTTCAAAATCTCGATAACTACGTCATGGAAAAAGTGTTTCAATGGCCTTTTTATGTGTTCGTAGACTCTTTTACCGCATTCCCCCGCACAAGCATGAAATAACAAAGTTCCAAATGGGAAAAGATCCAGAAGGCCTACTTCGATTGAAAGCAAAAAAAGAAGTAAACCTGGGAAAAACCATCCAAAATTAGCGAATATATGAGATTTTTAGCAGTTTTAGCTCTTGTTAGACCATGTTTAGGCATTTGTCGCAACTGTATTCAATAGGCTTTTTCGTTTCTTATTAAAACAATAGCGAAATATTAACTCATATCCAAATATTTCAAACTATTTTCGAGCAAAAAAGATTTTGATTGACTGAAAACATTAGGCTGTTATCATGAGTGTCCTGTTAGATCGTTCTGTTGAAAAAAGAGGTTTCACTTTTAGGTTAGGGTACCTGCTCCGATCAGATTCAAACCCCCGTTGTGTCCAACTGAACAGATAGCTGCGGGCCTAAGGCGCATCTGAGCGGCTACACCGTCTGCCCTAGAGTGCCGTTATCAAGAAGATGGAACTCTTCTCAGAATGATTTCGCATTACGAAAAACAGAGCGTCCACTTCAACGCTAAGACCCGAGTCGAAATTTTTAGCATTCGGAGGAAATTACGACAATGGCTTTCAGGACTATGACAACTTGGCAGGTATCACAGATTGCAAAGAACAATTGCCGAACACAAATCGTGACAACTTACTCACAGACTCGATATATCAGGTAACGATAGTAGACAAAGCTGTCAACAAGTTGCAAAGTACATTTTGACTTAATTTTATTCATAATCTGAATCCATATTACTCGTAAAAATTATTAAAGAACATAGAGAAACGATTATCATGCCGTGTCTGACGAAGAGAGCCTGCAAGAAGCAGAGGCTTGGGTGTTTACCGAGTTCTCTGATAACGTTGCCTAGGACGTCGATGATTAGTTGGACCACCTTCGAGCGCTGAGCCGAAAATAGAGGCATGAATTTTTCGTTTAGTCAAAAAATGCTGTATACACTGTTCAGAAAAACCGTAAGTTGGAAAATCAAATGAATATAAAGGTAGGCATTATTATGGGGGCTTTATTTTAGCACATAAATTTAATATATTATCATTCTTAAAACGGTTTGAATAATAATTGTCACACATCACCTGAAGCCGCTAGTATTCCAATATGATCGAAAATTTCTACTCGATAAAATTGTGGACAAATTTGTTTAGGCATACTGCATTCGCAACATGGGCATCGTAAATTTTTTTTTTACTAAATCATTACGGCAATAGTCCTTTCATACGTTTCGAATAGAGAAACAAACAAAAAAAGCTCAATATTAAGCATCACATATTGTACATTGTACAAATAAAATAATTCAATAGTCTTCTCTGCAGGATCGGAAAAACGTACGTGCTGATTGCTGAAGTGCATCCTATACAATAGCGAACCTAGCACGTGCTCAGTAGTTGGCGGTATTGCCCGCGGGGTCCTTTCATCTTACTTTGGAGATATGGCATACTATGGTATGGTAAAGCTTAAAGTACTTAATAACGATGATGCAACTGCGAGAGCCATCTTGATTGAGAATAATCTTTGAAACTTTCAGGTTCGTTACATTCTTGCTCCAATCTTCCAACACTGAGAAGAATAATCATGCAGCAGAGACGATGGTAGTTCACTCTAATGACTTGAACAATATCTTTATTACTAAAAGTTCCGCGTTAATCAATGCATTATCTATAGAACGAAACTGAAGAGCGGATATCTAGGATAGCACTCTAACATAGAAAATAAGAAATTACCTATTACGCTACATTTACGATATTCGGCACGTACTGGTTAGTCTTGGTTTGGGGAAATCCTCGGTTGCTTATGAAAATAGTGAGCAGGTCGATGCATATGATCCGATTCGTCCTAAAATCCATCTATATTTGCCGCAGGATGATATTGCAGAATTTTCTCGGAAAAATAATGCTTGTAGACTTTGCCTCACCCTCTATCACAGGAGAAAAGCGTTGGCTTGAACGATCAATATAGTGAACTTTAACCGCCTTGAAGGACGGCTGCGGTCTTATGGTGCTAAAGAAACTTTGGGCCGTAGGATTGGGGCCTAAGGCGACCGATGTTTTGCAAGGAGTGTCCGATGGACCTGAAAAAGAACGCCGAGTGCAAAAGTTAGATCCCCCATGCTGTAACAACCGTTAATGGGAATACAATGAGGCCGCTTACGGCTGTGATATTCATGAGGGACGAAGTAGATTTTCTGCTTCACTCGAACAAATGTGAAGGTTAATTATTTAATATTACATATGGCCGTGCCTTATAATTATGCGAAATTTCATAGCGTTAGAATAAAATAGAGTTGATTTAGTATCAATAGAAAATGCTATTTATTTATCCTATTCCTAATAAACCAAGTATAATAGACAAAACGTAAAGCAAACCACATTAAAAAATAGTTGTACCTAAAGCTTTGCTAAATATGTAAAGTGTAAAATTCTTAATGAAGTGGATGTTTGCCAAACTTCCAGCGACTCTCGTCGTTTAGGCCAAGAGTTACTCTTCCACGCACCTTTCTAGTCCGATAGGGTCCGTGCTATCTGGTACGTCAGTAATACTTCGAATAATTCTGCACGAGGTGTAATTGCGTCGTCATTTTTAGCCATGATATCGCGATTCGCCGATAGACTTTAAATTGCTTTCAAGATATGATCGTATACGTAATAACTTGGACGGAAATACTGATTAATGTGATTATAGCTAGCAAAACAAGCACCAAGAAAGCGAAAAAAAAGACAACGTTTAACTTTCGATGTGGCTACCCCTCTTCCCGGCACATCTCTCATGATTCTATTTAATCTGTCTCCACTATCTGTTTTCGAATTGTCTAGTCCAGCTTCTCCATGTGGAATCAGCTAGCTCTATTGATCCAAGCTACCCTAACCCCTGTCGACTATGCGGGAACATGGAGCCTGTACAGATGCAAGCACGTATACCGAGGTCATCATCTGCAGCTATATATCCACAGTTGCCTGACTCAATGGCTACTGGCTACTGGGCAAATAGACTCCTCGGAGCTGACTTAACTTTACGTGACGTGAGTTCTAGTCTTACGGAGCCCGGGGAGAACCCTTTTGGCAAAAGGCAGTGGATGATGGCAGAGAAATGATCTGGGAGCTCCCTTCAGCACGGGTGATAGAGACAAGCTTGCCTGAGACAGATTGACTTTTCTCGGAGCCGTCAGAATAAGATCGCAAATCGCAGGATCAGTCCGAAGTACCACTAGTTGTATGTTAGCATACCTCTTTTGAGTCTGCCATGTTTTCCATCTACATATTTGTTTGTGGCAAGCTTACAAAGTCGTGCATTTCTACGGCACATACGTGTATGCATACAGTGACCTGTAAATATATCTGGTCATCTTGTTAAATTAGACAAATGTAGAATCGCAGAGAACAATCGATTGAAAAAAAAGTGTACTTACCAAGTGATCCTTCACTATGAAATCCAATCGTGTTGGTTAATGTTCATTAACAGAGTAATTGTGTACGATGATTACATACCTGAAAACTGTTTGGCTCATGAATCAATCGAATTTGTCCAAAACGACAAAGTGGCCAAATTGTGAAAGCTGTACGCTTATAGGTAACTAGCACATACGATCGATGAAAGGATTTATCCATGTTTGCCGCTGGTTTACGTCCCATAAGCATTTTGCTGTTCGTATAAGGCGAAACCTAGGCTAATAATAGGTAAGAGAAAGAAATGCTAGCTTTTGATATTTTTACTAGAGTTTGTTGCTTTATGGATTTATTACGGGTTGAAATCAACAAGATACTATGGCTACAACGTGATGGGGGACGAACGGCTACAGGTTTTTCAACAGCCGAATAAGCTGTTTATACTTACTATGTTTATGCCTTTATTATGTTTATGGTTCAGGTAATCTAAGACCTCCGTTACCTCATACCAACATCTGATAAATATACGTAACAACGAAATAAGGACTCGTCTCTAGCTGATAGTCCTAGTTAGAGGCGTATTTCAGTTATTTTCGAGTTATCTAAATCAACTGTTTAATATAGAAAACAGAGGGATAACAGTTACTCAATTGTAGCTCGAGTCGTCGCCAAATGCGCTCCGGGAGCAGACGCTGATTTCTTGATGCGCCAGTAATCTACAATCGGTTATGTTGAAATTGTTGTTTCAAGTGATTTATGATTGTGCAGTTTGTTGTCGACGTAAACGGAAGGGATCTTGAAAAAAGCATCGACCTAATAAAAATTCGACGACTTCTCGTGTCATCCTTCAAAGACATCAAAAAGCTTCGGCCATGTGCCTCGACAAAGAATTCGCTTTGCGATAAAGTAGTAAATTTTACATAAGCGCTATGCTTTTGCCAAGCCTTTTTCACCTTCTGCGAAAAACCTCTGGATCTATTAAAAGCAAGGAATTGGCTTAGGCGATGGGTGCTGTTTTCAGCCAATCGAGGTGCCTTAAGACAACTTCAATAAAAGGAGGAACCTGTCTGCAAACAGCGAATGCTTGATGATCTTGACCTTAGAGGCATTTGTCGACCTGAAGACTAGCAAACACATCGTGCAAATTCTAGCTACTGCCAGAAGCCTGTTTAACACAGGCCAATTTAAATGTTAGAGATAATTGCATCCGAATAGAAAAACTAGGGAATTCGAACGCCCGAAGAATAAAGATCTGCTAAAATTGTAAAATTTGTGCGCTCTTTCTATTCGAGTAATACAGAGACGGGTAATGTCTAACACAGAGGATATTTCTAAATTGCAGTAACTTCTCAGTAGAAGGGGTCACAACGCTACTTTATAGTTGCGTGATGCTGCTAAGTATTCTACATCTAATACCGATATTCAGTCGCTCACCGTAATGGAATACGATTTATCTCAACAAATAGTTTACTGCAGAATCATTTCCTTCACAATGTTCCTCCTAACTTTTGGGAAAAGCTCGTACCACGCACTCAATTCGCTTCTTGATAAAGCCACCTTTTTGTGTGTCGGATATCGATATAGTGATATTTCTAACGAGACGAATGAAGCAAGAGTTGAAGCATCCGTTGCGATCTCGTTTTAAGTTTTACTTCTTCTGGCGCGGTCGAGCTCTACCGAATCCAAGGCATCTCATAGGCCTGGCCTAAGCACCGAAGAAGTGTTTTTCTTAAAGCTTACTATTACATGGTCAATGGGTACGTTTGGCCTACATTCCCGCAGACCTTAGTCCTCGAATAAAAGGAACAACTCATGGTGTACAGCGTATCGTAAGACGTAGACCCAGTCGGGTGTTGAAGCACTATAGACGATTAGTTGAATGTTGCACTTGTTTATATTAATTTCCGTTATATTACTATATAGCAACATATTTACAGAAATTTCTATCTGGTATCTGTAACGACTCATATAAGATCTTCGCACTATAAGCTGTCAGGGAATTTTTGTTGGCATATTTAAATCTAGCTTCTCATTTGCTTCCTTATTTTACTCCAAGTATATTATTGTTTGTCATTGTTATGTTTATCTAGGGTTCACTGGCCGACGAAGCAATTGAAATGATGAATACACGGCTCGTCCTTCTCTAACTGAATTTATCTACAAAGCAATTTTATAGCACAAAAAACGATGCAGAATTAAAGATCAAAAGCAGCTTTTTGAAAGTGAAGCTTCTAACTTAAGTCTGCTCCGGCGTTACCGGTTCACACATAGCTACGCCCGCAGAAACGCCTTATGTATCACGGTCTACTTTCGAGCATTCGGCTTGATAGCCTATTGCGAGATCAACTGCCTAACGTTATTCAGATTAAGTGTGAGAAGACACTACTATCGAGTTTAACCTTGGCCAAAAACATATAAATATATGGAAAAAAAAAACCTGTAAATATATGGAATTTTGCTATAGGGCGTAATATGGCAGGTTGAGACAGGGCCGTTAGTATAAAATGGCCAAGTAGGAAAAAAAGGACCAAAATCTTTTCCAGAAAAGTCGATAAGGCGTAAGTACAACTTGACCATGTTGTACTGGAATCATCAGGTGGCAATGCGTTTCGTTTTCTCAGCATCCATAGCTAGGCTTCAGCTATGAAACGTGTGAAGAAGATGATCTCGACGTGAGAAGACATTAGTACGTGATAGAAAGATCGCGCTCTATAGCATATGAAACCATATTGGGCCAATCAGCCTTTTGCGGACGCATTCCATCCCAGCGCCATGTTCTTGCCCTATAAAAACAAATACATATTGAGACGGTCTCTAAATGGCTGTCGAAAGATGTGGAGCTAACGCCATCTTGTGACTTCTTTTCACGGAACTATACCTTTTACAGGTGGACATAGCATAATACAATTGCACTCTACCTGTGAACATGCACGTCAAACGTTGCAATAACTACCGTCAATTGTGCGAATTAAATAGAATAAACATATGCCAACAAAACAAAGGGGCGATGAGTAACCTAAGAATACTGTTTTGCCGCTGACATTGCGAGCCGACCTGTTGAATGCTAGACAACATCTTTATAGGGACTTGACTCAGTTGAGTATATTCAAATTCTTATTTTTGGACATATATTATTGGTTACGGGTTGAACTGGGTACGCGGTCTTCGTAATCTACCTTCTTCAAATGATTGTTGTTTTAATTGTTGCCAATACGTATGACACTGCCGCTTGCATTAGTGAATTTGATGAACCCATTGCCCTATGACTACCCTGTAAAACGTAGTCAAACGTAAACAGGTACGTGAAGTCTAGAAGCTATATCCGGTCGGATAGAAATTAGGAATCGTCTACTGTAGTTGTGTGTCTCATACCTACATTGAAGCTGAAGATAGGATAATCTTGATATAGAACATCCTAAAAAATAATAAATGTTGGATAATTCACCTCAGTTGACCTAGGCGCTCCCAGTTCCAGAGGAAGCCAGGCATGTGAACGGCGAGCTTAGTGTACGCACCTGGTGGGTATATCTAACCACGGGGGGCAATCCCAACCAGTGGGTATTCAACGCACCAGCCCGTTAAGAGCACTACGATCGAGGCTGGCAATCTATAGAATGCAATATTCTTTGCAAAAGTACACTACATCCTTTTCGTACTGCTAAAAACACTAAAAGTCATGTTTATCACTAGAATAGAAAACAGCCTTCTAATATAAGGTTATAGCTTAGCGTGTGTTTCGGTCATGTGATACGGGTCACGTAAGCATTATGTTCCAATCAGAACTTCAATTTAGAAGTACCGTCGTGTTTGCTAGTGATGATTCCGCTATGGTCATCTTACATGATCATAAGACATATGAAGAAGACATTAACCTGTTGAAAAATGTATCTAGGCCTATTTTTAATGTCAGCCTATATTTGAGCGAACTATCCATTATCCCGTAATCGGTATATTTGAATATATCGGCTCCTTATATTTTAGTGCAGTTTCTTACAAGTTACTGAACCATCATGAACCACCGTTCTTGACGGCAATTGAAAAACGACGGTGGTGCAGCATGAATTGCATATACTTTATCTATTAGTGATTTTACCGATCTTTTTATAAATGTTGATGCATGTGCGGCTGGTCTTACCGGTTTCTATCAATATTAGATAGATATATATCAAGATGAGAATTCTGAATAGCGCGAGCCACCCATCAGCCTGATAGTTATGTCATTTCTGTGTGGCTTGAAGCATTGTCAGTTCTGAGACAGTTGCCGAAATTATATGAGAACATCGACCCCCCGCTATTTGCTCCTAAAGGTAGTTAGTGACTTAGGTGAACACTTTTTAAAACTAGTTTCCACACCACTGATTACTTGGCGAAGTAGATCTATTTTGTGTGAAGCGTTTTTTTCCTGACATTTGCGGTACGCCTGCCAGTCTGTCGTCACGCCTCATAGAGATACAATAGCAAGAAATTTTACATGTGGTGCAACAAGTATCATCATTTAAAACGAAGTAATTACAATATGGAAGAGAGTTTGTACCTGAGGTAATTTTTTAGATAGACCCGCGTTGTATGGTTCGTCATCAACCACACAAATATAAAATAGATTTTTCTGCTAGTGAACATCCCCGTTTAACCTTTGACGCCGAAGTAGATTGCTTTCGTACTAGCGAATACGCTAAATACTAAGCTAGTTCTGACGTAAGCGTAGAGTGGAAGCGTTATATTTTCTTATTAAAAAATCGCTAATTAGACAGCCAATGATGCCTTGTCTGTAATGTAGAAACATTTGGTAACGCGAACGAACTCCAGTATGTCATGTTGCAAAGAAACGCAATTCATCGAGCTGCCATCTTGTGTTTATGTCCATTAGCAACTGATTGGTGGCTGATAAAATCCATCAAGGAGGGTTGAGAAATACGAGAACAATTTTTTCGCTATGGATGGTATTGGCAAGCTTATTAAATGTTAAGCTAGATGATTTTACGGGGTTAGCCATGCTAATTGAAATAGACACTGATCCAAGAAGACACTTGGCCACGGCAAATTATGGGAACCTCCATCGATGTCTATTGCGCTTCAGCGAAAGTTTCACACACCAACAAATTATGATGACCATGAAGATATTTAGGGCGAATTCCGTGTCATTTTGTTTTCCTATTGCTTCTTTATATCAATTTAGTCTACTTAGACCGTGGAATAAACACAATAAACCACGTTTGTACAATAAATATATATATTCGGAACCCGTTGATAACGTTTGTTTTTTTCTCTTTAGCTACCTTATATTTATGGAGCCCATGATTCTCATTCATTTTAGGAGAGTTTCTTACAATTTTTTGCAAAAAAAAATCTTGTTCCAAAGTCACAATAAAAACAGTTCACTATTAATAAGTATTTACAAAACACAGCAGAATTAGCCGGTCCATTCAAATGATTCCAATGGTGTATAACTCAACACTGAAAACAGTCTATGTTCAGAATGGAAACCATTACCCGTAGATACCGCAAGGTAACTTAATGACGATGCATTATGTGTATGGTTCAGGGCTGAAAAAGGGGCTCGCTAATGGCTAGAAAATGGTTCGCCGTACAGATAGAGAGCTGTTTGCTAGATGTAAGCCTTACAGTCGACCGGCTTTTTTAAACTCCAGTAGGTTACCGCAATAACTTAAATTAACTAACTCGTTCGTAACAAACAGATCATATGATCGCAGTACGTATGTCCGACACTGAAATGGGTAGTTTTTTAAGCCGGAAGCGTCGACGATATAAACATGCATGCCGAGTATTTTTACGTGCAAATTAGCTAATAGCATTTCTGCGAGACTCTCGCCATAAGAACCTAAGAACATAGCTAAAAACATAGCAAACGTAAACAGACTTAGCGCCTTTTATGCTAAATCTGACCTAAGTCAACCTTTGCCAAACTAAGCCTAGAAAAGCGCTTTATGTTAAGCAGCATAATAGTTTTAACACAAAGGAAACTACCTAACCTAAAGATTTATTCTTCAAGTGAAACAGTAATTGATCTCAATTTCAGACAAGATTAACTTCAGCTCCCCTCCTCATAGAAAGCCTTTATAAGACAATCTTTTCATTACGCTAATTCCACACATGAACAAATACGTTATTACGTAATATGACAGGTCGCGAATATTTTCACCGGTTGAACACAGTTCTTCATTACCATACAATTTCTCAAAATGACCATCATCGCCACCACCGCCGCCGCCATCAATATAAGCCTTGCGACGCACATTTCTAACCTGATTACTCAACGTTCTAGACCAGAACGGGTCGTTCTGATATGCTGCGAATTTGCTAACGATGCGGGCCGATGTTTCCGCAGGTCTCAAATGCAATTGTGTGACGTTTGCCGCCATGCTCCGCTCTCCGCCAACAGTGACTGTGTCTTATTTATAAGGCACTCTGACGACTACAAACCTCCCTCATTCGACCGACTCGGCAGTAAGTGCATCCGCAACCAATAACGAATAAACGAAGAAAATGGAAGCGACGTCCACCTACGTAGTGGATGCGATTACAGGGGTGACTGTTTGAAGAGGGTCCATGACGCCTTTTTCCGTCCTCTTCGGCCCGTTTCACGCTTCTCCATTGCTATTCGATTGACACAGCGCTTGTGGTTTTTGTCACTGTACAAATACACATATACAGACTAGAACGCGCTAGAAGCTGCACTGGACGGTGCTTTCTGCCGGGGGCAACAATACTCACTGGCAAAACGGACCTGCCGGCTAAGGCAATAATAAGGATAATATAGCCGTTGTCGCTTTTTTTTTCTTTTTTGGCAGGCGGCAGAAAAGTGTAAGTGTTAAAGCTATAGAAGAGACTCACTTGGGCGAGATGGAAGAGGCCAATGGTCCTCTAACTATGCGAAGTGTAAAGCGGGTTACACATGAGACTATCCGACTCACGTGTGTGTGAAGTAAATTTGTCTGGTATGGTGAATGTTTTTGTTTGGTCGTGTGTCGTGCTTCATGCGACGGTCTGACGTATTGGCTTCCAATATCGACTTCGGCGTGCGATATGGTGCCATTACGATGAAGTACAACTACAAACATGACCGGCACGTTTAGTAGACTATATGTAAATAGCAGGCCGACGTCGACAACAAGGCCAACACTTTGCCTCAAAAAGGAAGCCAAAAAAGCTATCTGTGTTATCAAATAGCGAAAATGTGAAATTGCTCTAATGATTAATGGTCATTAGTAAAAGCAATTACATTTTTCACGTAAGACTTTTATCGCGGCTGGCCGTAACGTTATTGACAATTCTATAGCGTCGTTAACGTAAGTGTGCAATACCGTTATTGAGGAAAGCCTTTGACACTCTAATCCTAACATACATAGTACTGTAGCATATTTAATGAACCGGAATGAATGTAATTTTAGATATTAAACTCCCGATTGTAGTATGGTGCAATACTATCGACCTCTTCCTTTTTGGCGAGCACTCAGATAGCCAGGAAATGAGAATTTTACCATGAAATTTGCCTGTTTCATTCCTAGCTGATTTAACCAGCAAGCTAAGTATGAGCGATACACCTGGCCAGATAGCTACATGCTGCGACTGCCGGGATGATAAGGGACGACGTTACCACTGCAGTATGAGCCACCTATAGCACCACGTCGAACCCAACTTTGTACCATTGAAATATGACATGATGCATACAATAAACAACCCAATCCGATCTGCGTCCCTATGCTTTAAGCACTATGCGAATTTAGTTGTACAGGACGTACCGGAAGGGTGTTTGCCCTTTTCTGGCTTTGTCAGCCCCACCGAAAATCTAGATCTATTAGGACATCTGAAGATTCTCGGTGTAGAATAATATTATAAGTATTGTCAAGCGCTGAAGGACACAGGCATGTAGTACCCGCTTGATAGCTACGTTTGGTTATCTTAAAGCCACTGTTGTGGCGATAAACCTGTAATCAGGTATG
This sequence comes from Varroa jacobsoni, assembly GCF_002532875.2. Classification (NCBI taxonomy): domain Eukaryota; kingdom Metazoa; phylum Arthropoda; class Arachnida; order Mesostigmata; family Varroidae; genus Varroa; species Varroa jacobsoni. The sequence continues at coordinate 121,966 of NW_019213257.1, read as the reverse complement.
ACCAAACAATTCCTGGGTGGGGTAATTGCTACTCTACTATACAGGAGCATACTGAATTTTATTCAACACGCGTTGACGTCTACATAAGTTGCACAGGATGGTAGTGGCCAAACTTGCAGCAACTGCTCCACTCACGTTACTGACAATTCACTATAGAAACATTTTGTGTAGGACGTAGCCTCTCTAGAAAGGTAATCTTAGGTAACTATTTGATTTTCAAGTATTAAGTTATAAATGGAACAGGATTCATCTGATTTACGACGACGACCAACGCATATGTATATACATAGAGTAACGGACGGTCGTGCTAGATTATTTGCGATATTGCGACTCGAATGTGTCTTCCACCTGAGCTACTTCAAATCTCGACTGTCTCCCGACCCTCAGCGAATCATTGATAAACCCTGTTTTGTCGAAGGACCCCTTCGAAACTATTACTGACCTAAAACTGCAGCCGTTCCCAAAAGGAACAGTGGCTTTGATGTAGGCCTTCGTTGGTAGACGATTACGCTTAAACTGCGCCCCTCAGCAAATGCCACTTGCGATCGATGCGTACTTCGATGGCAATACCGAAAAAAATAGCTATGCTTTTTTCCTATATCGGGCCTGTAAAACCTACATAACTCAACGAAATTTTTAGCTATAATACACGTAAACATATCTCTGGTAAGTCTTCCAGTATTTTTATTAAAAACCAGACATCTTCTAAGAACTTAAACCAGATACACATCTCTACGCTAAGCCAAATGTCATTACGTGAACACTACACGAAACGTACTTCATTAACCCGTAAACTAGGCTTAAAAAACAATGAGGATGCGTATTGAAGGAAACAATAGGCATAAACGTTTCGAACCTCAAGTGAAAAGCCTAACACCAAAACGTACTAACGGCTAACCAGAGATTCTATTGTATTATGATGCCTGTGCAACTCAAACATAGTTATCATTCTGGCAACATTTATGAGCCTTTAAATATCAGATTGGCGAAACACTGAATGAATTAACTAGAATCCAATATATGTGGTCTTTTCATTTCCTTGTTAAGGCAAAAATGCTATCTTGTTTGATTCTACACGGGCGATGCGCGCTTTAGCCTGTACCGTGGTAAAACCCAGCATAAAAAAATGGGGTGGCCAACCAAGCTAGATGTTCGTTATTCAGTCGAATGAGCTAGTTTAAAGCCGACTAGGGTACAAAAACGTCCAATTTTAGCAACTGGTACGCCAAAAAACTCAATATATGTTATATTGATCATAGTCATGTATGAATAGGGCCGCTGGGATTGCTGGAACGTATTCACATCACGGATAGTATTATAGATCTAATCAGATGCAGCGGTACCAGACACTACGTTGGTCGAAATGGTCGGCGCGACCTCAGCCGACGTGAAGGAACTCGTGTAAAAGTTTACCTGCCCTTTAACAAAATGTTCCGGTTTGTTGGCACAGCCGAAAAAAATGATGTCTTCTAAGCATCATTATATAGAAAGATATTCTCAAAGCGATATTGATTTACCGCCGACGTTTTCTGACGTCACCAAGGCCGACCGAAGGCACCGACAAAGGCAAGCAGGCAGGCAGGCATCTGTCAGCTGTCTAAGCATGGAAGTTACACGTGCAAGGCAGTGATGTCAAGGGTCTTTAAAAGAAAGCGTCCTTTTCTTCAGCAAAGTTCTTATATGCACGGCCTTTCGAGTTTTGTCTGTGACCATGAAGCAGCTCGATAATACCTGCCACGAATGTACGATCTCAGCCCCGCTTTCGCCTCACATTAAATGTCTTCTTTCTGCATTTACTAAATGTTTAACACTTTTTAAGCAACAACTGGGCATTTTACGAAAATTGAACACGTGTTCCGGGTTATGGCCCGCAGGAAATGCATCGCGCATATGCTTATATAGCCATTTAATGAGAGCTAGCAGAAGTTACGATTCTTTAATTATTACAGCGTCGTTCCATTACGATGCACTTCGATTTACATTATTTTTTTCAAGCTTGATGGTAAACGCATGTGACTGTAAGGCTACCGATTTGAAATGATTTAGCTGAAACTGATATTTTAAGAAATTTTCTGTTTTTAACCTGATGATCTGCTGCCAAAAAGACAGAAAGCTGTCTCTAATTTTTGCCATTGTGAAATCGGCCGCACCAGGTTCTGGGTTCAGTAGCGACGTTGCGGCATTTTAAAATTAATTCCCCAATTAAGACAAAATGGACGGTGGCCTCCCTGAAGGATAGTTGAGCGAACGCCGAAGCCAAATTACCTAGACAAGACGTGGCCTGAATATACTTTGCCTGGAAAGCTCAGCAGGCTGAAACGAAGTAACGTCGATCCTATTGTTGTACTAAATGCAAAGGAAATTTATTGCGGGTGCATACGCTATATGGAAAAATGGTAAGTATGAAATTTAGCGACAGGAGCTATCGGCGTAAATGCTCAACGGGCGAGTCGAATCCTCTCGAACATTACACTTGCCCAACGTTAAGCTAGAGTACTCAATGGCTTTGCTGAATGAACCAAAATGTTCCAAATCAAAAGGCCAAAATGTTTCTTTCATTACATTGACGTGGCAGGACCAAACGTGCGCATCTACCAAAAATGCCATACTGTAGGCAACGATTTAATTAAATTTCAACCTGAATAATGTTTGCCCTGTTTTCGGTCTGCTCTCGGAAAGTACGTTCCGAGAATACGAGAGAGTATTCGCTCTAAGAGCTAATTATAACAACGATCGTAATTTACAATCATGCATTTACGCGTCCGCTCGAAAATTTTTGAGATTAGTTTGTCGGTAGATTTTGTTGGACTTTTGCTCATTGTAGTGCATGGAAAAGAATGAACTTCCCGCTAACTAGGCAAACATCGATTTAGGAGACGTGCGTCTGATTCATAAACAGCGTCGGCGATTATCAACAATGTAACAAGGTAAAAATTCACAAGAAACTGAGCCATTTTGGTAAGCTACGATTGCGCACAGCAGTTTGTCACTAGTAACACTGACCAGTTTCAGTGAATATCTATCAGTTGCGTCAAACCCATTTAAGGAGGTTCATATTAAGCGATATTGATACTGCCGAAAAGTGCTGAACTAGCGTTTAATTTCATAAGAAAACAAAATGAGAAACGTAAGGCATTCTTGCTTATCTATTTAATTACCTTAATTTAATTAAATTTTATTTAGTATTTGCCATGAGAATTGATCAATCTCAATTTTTTCTCTAGTGTTCCTGTACTTGTCAGCAGATTAAGTACAAGTTAATCACTCATTAAGGGTCAGCCCTCGCAAAAAGGGAAAGTTACGGTGCCTAGCCTAATAACTGGTCACCTCGCAATTTTTCCAAGACTAGGTTGTACTTTCGTAATTATGTTATTACTCTCTCTCTCTCTCTCATATATATATATAAAATGAGGTAGAACATTTTTCAATCTACAGAGTGTAATGCAAGATGAAAGCGCGCTTCAAACCTGAATTTTCTTTATTATTAGTAATTTTAATAATAAATCTAATCTGTTTCGCGTTCTTTATCACGATAATAAGTTAGTGGGCTCTAAACTACTTTATAGGCCAAATTGTGTGATTTTTATTTTCCTGTATATTTTGATTGGACGCTTTTCGTTCCTTCGATTCATTTGTCTGATGCGAAGCGACAGTTCTCGGCGGTCCGAAAATCATCTTAACATGGTAAGTGATTCCATTTCAGAACAAATCTGTCGATAATCAAAATTCAGTCAATGACAGTGTTTGATCCGGGAATGCATTAAGTGGACTTTTTACTCTGAACAGTTTCACAGCGACCCCCATACAACCTGTGCGTGTGATCCCTCGAAACTGCCTTGTCATTTTCTTCTCGATTCGTTCTCATTACAAATTCTAAAAATACACTACACTTTAACGTACGGGGAAGTATACCGAATACAAAAAATAAGCCTAGTCGGAGCCAAGCCATGCCCAACAATGTTAGAACTGCGGCCACCCTCAGTCTCCGACGTTGCTGGAATGGATTATTTGTAACAAAAGACCAATCCGGCCGGCTAAGAGCATGTTCAGGGTGTAATACCAATTCTATCAAAATCGGTAACCAGAGGTGGACAGGGAATAAAATCAATTTTTCAGCTCAAGAATCACAAAGCTTGGGTTCTTAAAGTACTCATTGTTTTCTCTGCACAAGGGCAGTTAGCATCGGTCAGATAACTAATCCCGGTATGCTTTTCTTTCTTCTAATTCGCTTGTCTCTTGTCAAATCCCAGCTATAAAGGGCAATGGTGTTTCTCTCTGATGGAAGCACCGTACCCACAATCTAAAAAATTTCAAGGTAACCCATCGCACTGTTGTCCCTCTGGTAAGAGTAGGTTAAAGCTCCTCGACTTCCGCTGAACCGATTTCCTTCAATTTACTTAGATTACCTAGTATGACAATATTTGACAAAATATCAGAGTCACCTTTTAGCGGCATATTTCCAGGGTTAAGGACGACTAAGAAAACTGGCCATAACGCACATACACAGAAATTTTGTCTCCATATCAGCCGTTGAAATACTATGTAGCAAAGGTGTTGGCTATTCTAAATAAACATTTAAGGGACCCCTAGCGATTGGTTAGATGCAACAAGTTTACAAATCTTAATTGAATCTAACATATGTCTATTAAATACGAAAGTAGCCAATAGGAACGCGCGAACTATGACCATTTAGTCGTTCGAACTGCCAGGGCTATCTCTAGTACTATCGCTGACCACGCGGCATTCTTGATTAATAAGACTGTTCTTCTGTCCGGTACTTTCGAAATAGGTACTTACCCAGATACATACAAGCGATGAGTAAAGAAAAGATACTGAAGGTAAGCAATTTTAGCGCCGATTAAACAAGTGTATAAGTAAACAAGTGTAAAACAGAAGTGCTTTACTTACAAAGCCAAACCCCATGTAGTCGGGCGCGTAGCGTTCCAAGTTCTTCACAGTTGCATGATTTTTTCTTTTGCTATATAAATGTCGTAAACTCAATATCCGAAACTAAATGTCTCTTCCTCCATTATCAATGACGAGACAAGCTCCTATCCAAATTCAAATTGGTTGGCATTTCCGTTAACAACGTTTTATTAACAGGAGATACGTTACATGAAATCCAAAACAAAATCTACCTAACCTAGCATTAAAAACAGTACCATTAAAATTGAAAGAAGCTATATACTTTAAGCCCGTTGGGTCTTTGCAGCAGATTTCATTTGGCTCTATTTCCTCAGTAAGAAAGTTTATCAATACGTGTAACAAGAGCGCATATATTAAACTCGTTAAAGAATACGACGTTGTACTCTACAACGGCATTTCCAACTCAAGTAACTAGCACAGGCTCCTTTTCCGGATCCTTAAAGTAGGCGTACATGCTAATAAATAAATGCCAATACAGATAAAAGGAGTCGTTGTTACCAGAAACCGACAGCGTTGGTGAGTAAATAAGAGGATACTATAGACGAGGGTAGACGTACTTCGCACGCATCTTGTGACACTCTAAAACGAATCAGGATTTTTGCCTTATTGCATAGGCCCATAGAATTATTGCGTCAGAGCAGCACGTGTCTTACTTCCTGCCGAATGTAATTACTGAGCAATAGATAGAAGGGGGTATAGCCAATACATCAAAACAATACGAATTACGTCCTCGTAGGGTGGTATGCTAAACTTCTCAAGATCTTATATATTGGTACTACCAGCAGCAGGCTTAGTTACTTCAAATATAATCTTCATACGCGTCTTGACCTTTCGTCATAAAACAGCATTATTGTAAAACAAAATCAAACTCATTTTGGGATCTTCCTTCGTTGTTTCTAGGAAATTTTTAATACAAGGCCAATGCTGCTAGTCCTAGTTGTGACTATGTAGAAGCTTCCTTTTTAGATTTATTGAACGGTATTGTATTGAGATGCTGCAAGAAGATTTTTCAGACAGAAACCTATCTTGGAAGTAATGAATATTCAGCGCGCTAAATTTAAAAAATATAAAGCTGGACCCAAGTTGACTTTTTCCAGACATTAAAAAATGTACTTGAGTCTTCAGCATCACGCATTTTGAAATCTGTTTTAATCATTAGGAAAGATGTGCTTAATCGTAGCATCTTTTTTTTTTTTTTTTTTTTTTTACTTTATTAATGATTATTACGTTATTTGTGGAGTACAGTTCCTTTTCCAAGCAATGCATTTTGTCTCAGTAGACGGTCTAGCTCCAAATTGTAAAAGATAAATAGTCGCGATCAATAGCGTTATATCGAATTTCGTGCTTTTTGATCGAATTGCCAAAAAGGACGCTTGAATGTACGAGTATACTTTGGTGACAACATTTATGCAATTATACGAAATTTGTTGGTTTGAAAGACCAGACTCGTATCTGTCGTTGACGACTTTCGTATTTCGAAACGTATACGACGTATATCGAAAAACGAAAATCATTATTTTACATTTGTACGTAATGTAGTGTCGAATGAATGAATTGCTTCATTAATCATCAGAATTTCGAAAAGAGCTCACCGAATACGAACTGAAACGAACGTTTAGCGTTAGTTTTTCAATAAAACCGTTTTGCATACTTTCTCGAATAATTCAGACTAAATATAAATAAATAATAGCACAAAAAGCATTCTGTGGACGCTAGCAAAACTAAGTTTATTATAATTCGAATCTAAATTTTGTTTTTAGTCGAATATGAATACGTTTCGAGCATCCTCCACTGAATAATTCAAGTTAATAACTAAACTAAGCAAATAAACCCACATCTACCGATCAGTTGACCTATGGTTACACATTGTTCATAACAGAATGCACTATTATAATCAAAATTAACGTCTTTATTTAGTTACATTAAAATCCTCCCTGCCTGACATGCCCTCGGGCTGTGTTCCAATAAATCAACAAATACTTGGGTAAGCTGTTCTTATCAAAAGGTATCTACGTTATTATTAAATTATCTATGAAAAGGTTTTTTACGTTAACAGAATGCACACATTCGCATATACCATCTGAGAACTTCTAGATATAACCATTGGCTCTTGTTGTTATATACTTAATAGGATTAAAGTAGTTCGCATTTGATGCTCAACATGTCTTTCCCACAAATACACACTGTGAAACTGTTTATAAGCTATACAAAGTAGAATAGTTGTGCGACACAACTGGAATGATCGCTTGATCAACAGCCAGCAGGTATCAAACTATTTAAGTGTTGATATGGTTCGGGCAATAATGTCAATGCATTCTAGGAGCTCCGCTTCGCTAATGGTTAATGGTGGCGCAAGACGAATTTTGTCCCCATGGGTAGGTTTAGCCAGAAGACCGTTTTCTTTAAAGCGAAGGCATAGATCCCAAGCGTCATATTCTGCAAACGTAAGAAAAGGCCGTGTTATCACTACCAAAAATATGTGGTGAAAGGTTCTAAATCAACGGTTATCTAAATCTAAAGGTTACAGTATCTTATTCCATAAAGTCACGCCGAGATATCTTTCTTAGAAAAAAAAAGCAGTAACGAAAAAAGAAAGCTAATCTTAATTGCACGCGTTCGAAGAAGCCGCATATTTGGTAGCCATTTCGTACAATTATAAAGAAGATTTGCAAAACCATGATTAGACCATACTCACGAGAGTCAATGACAATGGCATTGAAGAGCCCCTTGCCTCGTACCGCTTTAACGACACCTGGCAGTAGTTTCTGCATCTCCCTTCGAAAAATGTTTCCCATTTTTTCCGAGTTTTCAATGAGGTTCTCTTCAAGCAGAACTTCAAGAGCGGCGATACCCACCTTTGCAGCAAGAGGGTTGCCACCGTACGTTGAACCGTGTTGCCCCGGCTTAATCACCATCATAATGTCGTCGTTGCAAAGTGCTGCTGATACGGGGTAAACACCGCCTGAAACGAATAGCAACAGTTTGCTTTTGTACTCTGCAGTTCTTCTACGAATCTAAACAGGATCGTGTACTCCTGCAACCGCTGACTATTGGTAGGAAACCTGAAAGATTTTGTCATTCACACTGAAGATTTAGTTCACCTATTCGACCTTCAGTGGTAGAACTGTGTATGGAACAATATTTTTCAAACTCGTTAAAAAGTAAGAAGGCGATATTTCGCAATTTACTGCTTAAAATTTTCCGCCTAAAGGCTTAAGCGCCTCCGAAATCGTGGAATGAATCATTAAATAATCCAACTCTATTACACTTACCTGAAAGAGCCTTTCCTAGTGTAAGTATATCAGGCTTAACAGATTCATGATCAACGCAAAGTAGTCTGAAATATACTTCTTGATTAGTCTCGACTTCAATTTGATAAGAATCTTCTGAAATCGTTCTAAATCAAATGTGTGACAATGCTCTTAAATAAACTTAATTTAATCTACTTTCAGACTTAAGAAATTAATTTTTATTTATAAATGGTACCTACTTTCCGCATCGTCCAAGTCCTGTCTGGATTTCGTCGGCGATCCAAAGTACATTGTATTTCGTGCACAGTTCCCGCACACCCCGGAGAAAACCTTCATCAGGTACCACAACACCTGCCTCGCCCTGAATTGGCTCAACCATAAAACCACATACATGTGGATCTTGAAGTTTTGTCTCGAGAGCCTTTAGATCATTATAAGGGATAAGTTCAAAACCCGGCATAAATGGGCCAAAGCCTTTGTACGAAGAAGGGTCCGTCGAGGCGGAAATGGCCGCCAACGTTCGACCCCAGAAGTTCTCATTGCAGAACACAATTTTTGCTTTGTTCTCGGGGATTCCCTTCACGTCATATCCCCAGCGACGTGCCAATTTGCAAGCGGTCTCATCTGCCTCAACTCCTGTAAGTACAAAGCAATTGCACACATGATATACAAAGTTGGATGAATTAAAAATCTGTTTCTGAAGAATACCGTCGCAGCATTGAATACGCCGTACACAGTAACGGCGAAAATAATTCAGACCAATAATATAGCACATTGTTTCTGTAATGTGTCTTTGCTCAAAACACGTTTAGGCGGTTCACCAAAATCCGTTCGAAGACCACTTCAGAAGTCGGATTCACCTGTGTTCATTGGTAGAAGCTTGTCAAAGCCAAACAGTTTTGTAACATACTCTTCGAATTCCCCGAGGACAGAGTTGTAGAACGCACGCGACGTTAATGTCAGCTTCTCGGCCTGCTGCTGGAGTGTCCTGACAATTTTCGGATGACAATGGCCCTGTTAAAACGCACATGGCATTATTGATAAGATCCAAAAAGCAGAATCACAGTAAGACGAATGCCTGGCACCACTTCCCAGGCACATTTTTTTGGGTACCCTATAACAGACAACAGTAGTACCTACCTGATTTACGGCAGAATAGGCTGACAAGAAGTCGAAGTAGCGCTTGCCCTCCACATCCCAAACGTGGATACCTGCAACAAAAAATAATGGCGTATTTTCGTCGCTAAGTGTTCATTATAGCTACAATTGTATAAATCAATGTTTTACTTAAAAAGAAAAACAATTTGTTTCGTGTCGGGAAAGGGTGCAAGTAACTATACACGTGTGTAGCATCGGACTGATATAGCAAACGATATTCTATTAGCGGGGGCGAAAGAGAAACTCGCACAATTGAAAGGTCTACAGTAAAATATACAGGGCATTTTTAATAACAGACGTGGTAATAAATATCATTTGAACTATTGGCATACCCTTTGCACGATCGATGGCCACAGGAATCGGGTGATAATTATGTGCGCCATATTTATCCTCTCGGGCAAACACTTGCGCCGAGGTGAGTTTTGATCCATGCCGAGAGTCCCTCTTAATTGAAGAAGATACGCCAGCGGTTTGGCGCAATTGTTTGGCAACGTTCTGTAACACTTTCATTCTGAAATTAAGGAAAAAGCTTGTAGGATGACAAAGGACTGACGCCTAGTCATGGCTTTTCACTACATTTCCGAAACCAATATACTACCTCCATAAGAACAACATGATTGGGCCATGACCAGAATATGTCACCATAATTTATAAGTAGCTTTGGCAAAGAAACCTATTTACGCAGATTATGGAAGCATAGGAAATCAAACACTATGAAAATCTTTAAACTGTATAACTATATATTAAATCGAATAACGACCTATAATGCTGTGTAATAAGGTCTCGTCAGATATTCTGCCTTTCCAGATTATGGAACGTTAAGAGTCACTTAGATGATTGTACAGTTGCTTTATTTTATTAAGACCGTTACAGCTAAATGCAATAAAGCGCCCGGTTAGTCACAACGGTGACGTAGTAACGGGGTTGAACATCGTTACGTATCAATTGTCTCAATAAAAACATGTATGATTTGCCTATACGTTTTCATCCTTAGAACCCCAATATAATCTCCAGTTCATTGAAATTTAACAAAAATTGTCATCAACGCTTATATAACGTCTATTACTAGTTTCTATTTGTCTCTTTCTGACATGCTAGCAACAGGTACTTTTCGAGAACACTGCGTGGAGTTCAGCATGAAATTTATCATAAAAGTGTCTCTTAGCTATCTCAACATACGCACGGCAAAAATACGGTGTTATATAGTTCGTATGTACCATGCGGTTAATTATCAGACACTCATTGCTCACCGCTTTTTCATTTAATGTTTGTTCAATAGTGCACGCGAGGAAATGTTTACCCCTCATACAGAACGTTCATCAACATGCAAAGCAGCTTTGAGGTCAAGCTTTTCCAACCACACGTGTACCGCAGGAGACGAACGGTGTCGAGCCCCAACGAGCCCAAACGCCATCATTTCAGTATTACTCTTCAATTAAATTGCCATTCAGTTTTTACCAAAGCCATGCGAAAAAAACATCTAATCTAGAAATATTTTATTGGCTTCCGGATTCATTGGCAATTACAATACGTCGAAAGTCTTGCGCGCACTGTTCCTCTGTTAAGTGTCGCTTGTGAAATAAGCTGCTAGGGTCTGGGATTCTTTCATGTCTAAACATGTTTTACTGCCCAATCCGAGAGCAAGAAGCTAGAAAGCCCGTCGGCATTGCAGTTGATTCATAGCGGCCTACAATTTGTCGCAAACAACCTTTCACGCATGACTGACTGACTGCACACGTACACACCGAGCTTCGAAAAAAAAAAAAAAAATACTATCGTTTCGAGCATAATTAATAATTATTCCGCTGAACATACGTTTTGCGTCTCATACTAAGCTATAGTGCATTTAGATAAGGATAGTATATACAACCAGCAGTAAAATTTTGCTGAACTGCCAGGGTCTGCCCACAGCTTTCAAAAGACGTTCTATTGCATTGAAACTAAATTACGGGGCTATTGAATCTCTTTCTGCTGCGACGTATAAGAAATTCTCTTAAAGTTAATATCGACGTAACCGTTACCTTACTGTGCCGTCTGCAGACCAAGGAAATAGATAATTAGCTTGACTTAGAAATATCTACCTTTTAAAAAAAATTACAGTACACTGCACTCTTCGACATGACGACTGTTAACTCTAGTAGGGCAAAGGCATTTATCTGTTTACTGAGCGATAGAAACAGATGTATTTGTTTTGTCCAACATCCGTTTTGGTACTCTAGCGACTTAGCTTCTATATTCCCAAAAATCTACACACGGTTGTCCTACTCGTCAAATAGGTTAAATTTTGCAAGAGAAACACTCGGTAGTTTCAGTCTGACGCGTGGAAGCGTCAATACAGTTTAAACGACAATATCGGTATCGGAATTGCCGATATTCGACCACGGTCTGTAGGCGTCACACTACTTGCAAAAAGTTATATTCTCGTTAATGTTTTATGTCCAAACTTCGTACGATCTTAAAACCCACCTGAAAAATGCTTTCCGGTAACACCTATAATCTAACGACCGCAATAAATTTGCCGAGGTGTGGGCGGGCTGGTTCGTTGTGCACACAAATCGTGTATTGGTGGATTCCCCTTATCTTGTACGGGTAAGGCTGGATACCATGAGGAAGAAGCTGTTTTTATCTCACGGAAAGAAGTTTTCGTCACGTACCGAAAACAGCAACCTTCTCACCTGTAGAATTATTATATTAAGTAATTTAAGTCTGGCCACAGGATAAATGAAAGTGCTATATCAGCTAGTGCTTATTTGGCCTGAAACTGACTGGTGTTTTTTTTTCAAAACGTTGTAATATACATTAATAATGGTAATAGTAAAATTAAAATGTCGTAAGCATCATTCGTATCGCAACCATCATAGATTTTAGTTATCATTGTAATAAGCAATCCGAAACTAGCTTCATTTGTTTTTTCTTTTTCGGCATGAATATGGGAATAGAGAGGCCACTTTTACTTAGTACTGCACTTCAAGTGTTATTAGATAAAGTTCGTGTTGTGAACTTAGGTCTTAGCTATATTTTTTGCTAGCAAAGAATATCAAATCGTTTATACAAGTGACGTGTCGGCGTCGCCTTATAATGACAATTTCTCATCGTACACTAACTCTCCTAACTAAATGGCCGGTTTTTGTTCGTAGATGCTTCCGCTCAAATTTGAGTACACTACCCACTACTTGACTTGTCCACGGCGAAAATTATACCCGCGTCGTTAAAACTAGCATCGAATACTCCAAGAACCTAAAATGCTACAGAGACGTTCGACTAGACGTAACTAATTATTCATTACTACATAGCAAAATTTAAATTGTTTATTTAGGCAATTACGAACCTTTAATTTTAGCTGTTATCGTTACACTTTAACAGACACCGCTAGATCGTTCAAAGCCTAAATGTTTACGATCGAAGCAGAACACTGGCCAACTCCCTCGCCCCGCAACTGGGAAAGGGTAACCTGCCCACGCACATTCACGTTATCTTACTGAATCACAGTAACTAATACGATATAGAACTCGACAGATAAGCCAAACAAAAGCAGCATTTGCGAGTAGCCCTTATGTGGCCTCTATTGGCGTTTAAGTTTTAACATTTTCGTAACATTTTTGTAAGCATAAACTATATAACATTTAGATTAGGGAAGAGATTGTAGTAAAACTACCCGAAATAGTAGGAGTGATGCAAAATTGACCCAGATTATTATTACAAACCATTTGGTTGAAGTACTTCATATTATCTCTAATGCCTTTTTCTGCAACCTTACCACCGGAGAACAGAAATTATGCGTGTGAGATTAGCTTACATGAGTCTTGCATGCAGTACTCGTCTGTTTGTCCACCTGATCACCGCTATGCTAAATAATCCTAGGTAACAGAAGGATGAATTCTGTATTCGTAGCTCCGTCAGCTACCCTCTATCGAGAAGACTGACGAACGGGCCAGCATCTCGTACCCTGTTATAACTTCGGTATTTGTTGTGCTGTCTACATTTTTTGCGCTATAAGTAACTTTGTACAGTTCCTAACCGCTCATCAAATTCGAATTTGAGAGTGTCAACATTATAATCTAGCCGCAGTCAGCTACAGAGAAACTATGTGGTTGTTAGCTGGCATTAGGAAAAACATACATTATCTTTTTATGTTTCAACTGAACGCTCGATAGCTGTGTTGGGCTGGATATGTTCCGTATGATTTCGGCGTAGTATAATAAGCATTTGGACTTTTTTTTTACGGAACCAGACTTAGTAATTTAAGAATTATAATACCAGACCTTGCTTTTTAGCTTCGTGAATCTCATGTACTCGCAATGCAAATCTGAAACTATCAATTTACTAAGCGTTCAAATCGCAAAATAGCTCGTTAACACTTTATTTTTACGGGGCAATCATAAATAGGATGTCGCTAGACGTTTTGTTTTCCTAAAAAGCCAAATTTGCCAATCGCATTATATAATATTAAAATAACTATGTAGGCTAGCAGACACTAGCGGCCTTCGGTTCTATATTAGTAAACTAAAGATACGGATAACCGAAATACAATACCGACGAATAGCTAAAATTCGTACATATGTGCTCTTTTATTGAGATGAATTCTAGGTCATATTGCATACAGTGTACAACATGGTACCGAATTAAAAATCTTTTCTTAACTCAATAAATTATTCAATATCCTCACAACTGAGAACGTTGAAAGAGATCGTTATCGTAGCTCCTATGGAAAATAGCATATCTGTTTTCTTAAAACGCTGTAGTTATCTGTACTTAGATAGAACTCAGAACTTTGTATCCAGACATTGCTGAGATATCTGCATTCGGTTAGAAACTATGAAGGCATTTTTGAAGGAAATATTTATAAGATTCATTAGTTAGCTTGATTATCACATATCTGGTATGGGTTCCTAATGCTTTTTTGGCCCGTGCAGCGGTAAAACGTATCCTCTGATACTATATAAACTAAAGTGGTTTACACCTCCATGAAGACATTCTAAATCCGGCCTTAAAACAGCTTGAAATTCATACAGCCAATTCTACAGAGTACAACTTTATTGTCTTCCTCTCGCTGGTAGCGGGCTCGGTATAATACGATCGCTCTAAGTTAGACCATATGCGAACGTTCCCTTTGAAATTCTTGTTTCTGTATCTAGGCTTCGTATATGATCTACTAGCTTTGTGCGTAGGCAGAGCTATGGGAGAGAGGTTAAGATGAGTTTTTTAGATAAGCCTTCTAAACTCAGAGAAAACGGAATATAAATAACGTTTAATTAATCAATTAATTGGTCATGGCTTACAAATTTTCTAATCCCTATAGTCACCTAGCAGGTACACCGAGGAACAAATATGCACGCAACATTCATGGTTACTGCACCATCATGGAAAGGGCAATGGTTTAGCACCACAATCGCATAAAGCTCAGCTCCTTCATAGATACAGAGACCGCCTTTCGTCGCGGTATGACAACTCAAATGCAGAACATGGTATGGAAAGCTTTAAGCGGAAATCGATAAAAAAAAGGAGACCTAGTCGGCCAATGAATCTGCTCCAGGGGTAAAACCTTGACGAAAATCCTCTAAAAAGTGATGGCACGCATTGTGCTGGAAAGTATGCAGAACTTAATAAACGATGAAATACGATCTGAATGTGATCCAATATGTATTACCAGACAGAATCTACGCAAGTAAAACACGTTTCCCGGAAGAATTTTAGTTCGATCCACAGTTCTGTTTTCGATTTGCTGTCTTGTAGAGAAAAATTCGAAGACATACTGTAAGCAATATGCGAGATTCGCCTAACCGAGATGCAGTTTTGTAATGTGACAAATCATTTATCGTGGAAGCTAAGATAGTGGAGACTGCTATGAGAGGCCATTGTTCTCGGTATCATAGGAAATCACAGACTTGTTTTCTTGATGAGCTGTAACGAAAGCTCCTATAAAGGCCGAGCTTCTCTCGGCGCAGAATTAAATCTTCTGTTGAAAAAGAATCTATTAAATCTACTTGTTATATTGACACCCATATATATATAAGACACGTTTGAAACGACTATTGAAATACGCGAATTCTACAAGCATTTTTCTCTTGTTCATCAAATGTGTAATTCCAGAAGTAGAAGAGCTAACACACATTCGAGTAAAAAATAAAGTGTAAATTAAATTTTATACGATGTGTGCTTCGAGATAACCGTAGTCACCTTTAAAATAATCAAATACAGAACAAGCATTTTTTACACGTGATGAACATATGACCAGCTGAAACTGGCCTCTTTACCAAATACGTAATTCTTTGCAAAGTAGATAGATCCTTTCCGAAGATAACTTTTCCAAATCAACTCCTTAAAAAAACGATAATTAAATGGCTAAATTTAATTGCATTGGAATTACATCCTTCATTTTCTTAAAATGTTTTCGCCCACAGGCAGTAATTGATTGAAACTGTGTGACGTAAATGGCGACACTATACATAGCTGTATCTCTCCTTCAATAGCTTCACTCATGAATGACTTAAAGATTAACTTCATTGCAGTCTTTCACCGAATCACCTGCCCTTTCCTTCGATCTCCATTAGTGTTACCGATTTTCGGAATCAGGCCGCCGGTTTCAACAGGCTAAGCGCAGGTTACTGCACTGGTATAATCACTGACGCTGGTTACATGATAAAAATCTACTGCATTAACATAGCGAGTGAAAACGAACCATCGTTGGCTTACCGAAGACGGACAGAAAGAAGGCCACGGATAAGGGCAGTCACCGATCGAACAACGAGCCAACGCGAAATGTTCATAACGAAAGATCATAATAATGCATACGACAAATAACGTTCCGTTAATGAAAATGTATTCACTTCACAGAAATTTGGGGGTAAAATGGATGAAACGGGAGAGAAACTCAATCGATGTCGTCATTATCAGACAAAGCTATCATCTTTACTCATTACAAACGTGTATATTCCCAGTGTTCCGTCTGGTATGTCTTTTTCCACCTGCTAATTTTGGTACTTCTTCTACTGTGGACAACGCTATTGGGTTTGGCTGGCGTCATATATTAAACAATATACCATTATACAATCTTCTCAATAGCGAGCGGCACTCGAATCTTAGGTTTTGCAGTTCACATAAAGAAACATAGTAGCAAAAATAGCAATAAAAATAGTGCAATATTAGGTCGACGTTATTTTTATATGACTATTGACAACTTTACCAGAAATCAGTTTAAATATATGCTATTTTCATTAACATTTTAACATTAAGATAATCATTATAGGTTAAGATTTTCTTTGATTCAGATAAGCTTACCATTTCAGTTCGACTCTGTAGACTCAGGATTGTAGCAGAAAACGGTACATAGCATGTAAGATAAAAATAAATGCATGTTCATTGTTCTTAATCTATTTCATAACATAGAGATTCCACTTTGTAGAGGTGTACAAGAATTCAAAAATATTTGTTACCTCGAATAAATTAATTGTTATATATGCGCTTTTTCTCAAAACTATAATACCAATCTAAAGGAATTCAGTAATTTTAAAAAAAAGTTTCGTAAAATCTACACCGTCAACTACTACCTCTATGGTCATAGCCTATGAACACAACATACGTAGCATAGTATTATTACTACGAAGATTATATAAAATACAATTCGCATACTACTCGAAATTTTACAGGCATGTATATTTAGTTAATTTGCATCCCTTCTTATGAGTGCGATCCGTACTCAGTCCCGGGTAATTCGCCCATTCAATTGACTCTCCTGGTCTAATCTTAGCCGGTATACCATTTATCGTTTCTTTTTCTATCAATTTTTATTACTCAATGCTTAACGAATTTAGTTTTTACATTGTACTTCTTAATTTATATGTAGCATGGCTTTTACATCAGCGTTTTTCCCTTCTGCCGTGTTACCACATTAATAACACAAGTACGATAAACCTCAAACTATTTGTTACTTTATTTACACGTACCATTGAAAATTCCTGCGACTGTCAATCGCTTTCACTCGTTAATCAATAATTAATAATCAATAAATTATAATAGGTTATTATAAGGCAGGTCAGTCGCTATTTTAATAGAGCCGCGCGTCTTAATAAATATGACAAACATCGATTCAAAACAAAGTAAAAAACTCATATTGACATATAAGCCTTTGTCTCGTTATGGATCACTAGGAG
>NW_019213257.1:79792-104192 GCF_002532875.2 Varroa jacobsoni | reverse complement strand
CATGGTTATTTTTGTATATATATATATATATATATATATATATATATATATATATCGAACTTTATGTAATACATAAAGTTCGTTCGCTAGATACACTAGCTGAAACCTGCTGGATAGTAGTCGTATTGGACGTTTTTCCTAAAAGATACCTTCTTTAAGGTGTATTGATACGTCAAACATTAAGCCTTGTGCAGAACGTAGACGAGCTAATGGACCTGGATGCTGTCAGAACCCAGGGGCTCACATTTTGATGTGCGTATTGTGACAGTTGCAAACTTTGTGTCGCGTCTGCTCTATTATATGTATGATGCTTGAAAGCTACGGGTGGCCGCTGGAGTACTAAGATCGAAATGGATAACTCTGCCAAAATGTCTTTTATCTCTAGTTGAGAGACATGTATTGGCCAGCTTTTCCTCTACATTTATTTTCTGCCCAGAATCCTTTCATACAAAAACTTAGACAGCAGTACGAAAGAATCATGAATGTTTCGACGCTTGGTACGTTTGGTACCGACGTTGAGCAGGTGCTTCGAACGACGACGACGACGACAACAGGCGTCTAGCAAGCTATCTATATATTATATTGATTTGCTATGCTATAAGTTGTTAATGCTCCCAAGTTAGCGTCTGTTTTGTTTGAACCGGTATTACAGTCGTAAACAACAGTAACTGGCTCTAGATAAATATTACCCTGCTAATAAACTATTGTCACCATTGTCAGTGTCGACCTACGCAAATCTCGACCGTATCCGATCTTGTGAATCGGTTAGAAGAATACGATTCGTTTCTCCCCGCGTGCCTTATACGAGAGAAGCAAAGACGCGGCATTTTTGCGCAATGTTGAGAATCAACCATTAGACAGCTAGAACATTTTTTTAGATTCGTCTTCAGATTTTCGATTTGCTGTTAGCTCAGCTTGACACCTCGCGGTAAGTTGTCATATATATAGAGGTAGTTTCAGTCGGTTTCAACTTCAAGTTCTTCTAAAGCTACAAAACAACTTAGGTAGCAGCAATATAATTTTGGCACGTTCACCATGTAAGAATACTCATTGTAAGTGTTCACGAAATGCGGCTACTGCCCGACCTGGGAGCCAGCGTTCGCTCCCGTTCGCCAGCGATACCTTCCAGCCCCAGGGCTATCTAAACTATTCTGCTATTGATAATGTAAGACACAGCAGAAAGTCGGGACGCCCAAGTATTGCCGCTAATGCATGAAGCTCTCTCGATTCATTCGAATACAGACGAGTAAGGAAGAAACCGTCGTTTAAGAGCGTCAAGGAGAAGCGAGACAAAGGTCGTGTTGGCCATACTTTTCTACTTCGCAGACTTAAACATTCTATAAGGAGTTATGATATCAACAAGATCTACATACGAATTTAATTACAAACATACCTGATATATGCACATGTATAAAAATAGAGGGTGGGTTATCTAAATCCAGACGTTTTATTGTGATCTATGCTTGAAGCTGCGTCGATACAAAGCCTAACCGTTATATTTAGTCAATATACCCACAATTTACCGTCATGATAGCTCCAGCTTCGAACTTAAGCACTAACCAGTAATTTTTAAAATGCATTCCTTATTAATCTACAAATAATTTTTTCACAATGAATGCACGAAGCGATATCGATAGATCTAAACTTACTAAAAAAGTATGTGTGTATATATATGTATGCTGTGTATCAAATAAAATTTCGCCTGTTAAGTTACGATGGGTGAACATAAAACAGCGAAAACATTCTATGTTTTTTTTTTTTTATTATGTCAATGCATATAAAGCGCATGTGGCTCTATTTGAATAAAAGACGGCTCAACCGTTCATAGCATCGCTCGACACATAAACAATTTACCTGTTTTATTGGATCGCCTGACTAACCGTTTGAATGAACTTGTGCACGACCTAGCTAGGTGTGCAGGGAAAGTTGACAAAAACACGAGAGGGGACAGATGCAAGAGCGAATATGCCCTGAAGCCACAGAGGGCGCACCACCGATAGTGCAAAGCTATTACATTTTACAGATTTTTAAAATAGGGCTCGCAACGTTTACGCGCTCGTTTCTGTAATGGCTGAACTCCGAACCTGCGCGTCGCTTGCTGCCTCAAAGCCGCCCCTGGCTTCCGGTTACTTACGCACGCAAAGGCTGGCCAGATGCTCACGGGTGTTTGGGAGTTTTCCGGAAAAATCTCTTCCTGAATGGAGCCACAAAGGGCCATCAAGCGTTTTCTCCTTATTCCCCAACGTCTTTTTATGTCGGGCAAAAATCAGTTCACTTATGAGAATAACACAAAAAACACTTAGTAAAAAATTCAATAGTTCAACAAAAGTTTGTAGGCATGTTTGCTTTGCGGGCAATAGAACGTTTGATGAGGTTGCTTACCTCAGCCTCATTGAGCACTATGCTAGTGAAGCTCATGAACGTGGTCCTAGAAATGTCATTGCACTGTGTGTATGTATGCGCTTGTTCTTAAAAACGATTCCAGGTGGCAGTTGAAATATTGCTAGCCGAGTTTGTAGTCCAACCTTAGTGATAGTTTCAATGTGCGGAAACCGATAGTATGTGCTGCCATGTGACGGAGTGTTACCCGTTACATGCAAGAACGGTGTCTGATTGGCTGGCCGAGTGAATAATCGTACACATGTTAACGTTACATGTGACTGCATTATGTATATAAAAAAAAGAAGATCATTAGATGCGCTAGAAATCAGGAAAATAGGATCACTAGAAATGGGCACTATTTTTGAATATTTTTTAAAAATTTCTATAGAGGCATGGCGTGAGCGCGCTAATTCCCTTTACAGTCCATCTGATAGAGCCCGATTGTACGACTAGTTCAGCTGTACACAAACAAACGAAAACATACTCTGGTGGTGTGGAGTACGATCTAAATACGAACGATCTAATATGTAGAAGTGCGACCTTACGATAAACGTAGTGCGGCCTTGTATAAAAACATATATAGCATAATATACTTGACATAAACCTATTGTAACATGAAGTGATATATAATAAATTGATCTTCACTATTTTTTCTCGTTAGGACGGAGTAACGCAGTGACGGGGACAAATAAAAAACGTAAAAGAAAGGCTCTATAAAATCTCGAGAATTGATAGCTTTAGGTAGAGCCAACTTCAGTTGTACATCATCCTATGACCTTTGAACATCTATTTAGCCAACAGAATCAGGGGAACCATCGATTCTACTGAGAAAATTAACATCTACTAACACGAAACTATCAATTATCCCAAATTTTTTTCTGCTATCACCACCATCATTGACAGTTCACTTCATCAAGCAACAGTACTACTATTCGTGAAACACGAGTTACCCTCATATTAGGATACTGAATTTATCCTATGAAAAAAAGAAACAATAATACTATCACACATTTATCCGAGGATTTTCCTGTTCATTTCGCGTAATCCACAAGATCCAAAATAAGCTGCATATATGCGCATAAATATTATTCTAAAGCACCTACTGATATATAGAGAATTTACGTTTTTCTTTGTTATTATTGAATAATGTATTAGAAGTTGGTCCCAACTCACGCTAGATTTTAATACATTTTCCAGTTCAACTAAAATCCTATACGCATCTATTTTTATCGATAGAAGCCACCGGAAGTAACGTACCGGTCTCGATCACAACCAGTACATGCTCGTTTGAATTGCGACAATGGAAGTTTTGAGCCTTCTAAGCTCGTGTTAATGACAGGACATAGTTGAAAGCTTTGTTCTGTTGACCGATCTATGCCCATTTATATAGAATAGTCTTGAGAGTACAATGAAGGCCGGAAGTGCAAATGCTGAGCGAAAAATCGTCACTGACAATGGCGCACTCCGTATTATCCTGGCAGACGCAGTTGGCGAGAGCTTAACAGCAATAGTTTCGCCAATGGCCGGGATCTGGGAAGTATCGTAGAAAAAAATCCGCAGGCAAACCCAGCTGCCCGCTTTTCGCCGGTGAAAACCAAGACGATTCCGTCAAGTATCGGAACGAAATCTGCTTAATGACGATTGATAGTATTCGCTTATAGGCTCCTTTTGTAAGGATTCGGTTGGAATATTGATCAAATTATGCAGTCGTTTAAAGGCGATGTCCTCATCATTCATAGATGTTTAATGCAAACCATAGAAACGGATCATAGTCTAACTGGCCTCGACGGCTAACCACATATTCCACCCTAGGGTTCGTCTAAAATGTCCATCTTAACACAGAATGCATGGCTGCATCGTCTTCAACAATCTACAAGACGATTGTTAGAAGAGCTTCATAACCGACATCTCCCCCCCAGATACTCACATGTTATAACGATAATAACATCTTTGAAGAAACTTCGCAATTGAAATAAAAAGGCCACGCTTTCTCATTTAGCGTAACGATCTGCTAGATTATTGTTACCATTTATTATTTTTGATTTGAATTAACTGGAGTGATGGCATCACTTCAGTTAGTCGCCATGGGATTTTGGGCGTGGATGTGTCACTGCCCGATGGAATGGGGCGTTAATCTTAAATGAACGTATTTCCAATTGCAGCAACAATTACCGACACTGTTTATCAGCTAGAAATAGAAACAAATTGTGCTATGAGGATCTATGAGCGTTCTATTTGTGTGACTAATCATTCGAATCTTCACGAAGTGGATTGGACGCGTTCACGTCCTTTTACAACCACCCCCTCACAACTTCGCCGTCCGTTGTTAATTCGCTTGGCCAGAACCTCAATGGCAGTCATTAGTCGCTTTAGTGCTAGAAAGATAGGCTCGAAAGGGGTAGCTCTATTCTCAGCAATAACTGCGAACTAGGCGGCTGCTGTCGGATTAGTCAGAATGTAAACTGATCATTACCGGTCACGTTATTGTCCTGGTTACCTCTGTCGACTGAATCCTCGTTTGCTATTACTAAAAATGACACGTTTTTTTAATCGTCTTTTACTAAATAAACTATAGTGATACCGGCTGCTGCTGTGCCGGCCGTCTGATCGGCTGAGATCAAAATCAGCTTAGACACGCATACAGATGTCTGTAATACCGCAACAACAACAGACTTCGGAAAAGTGCCAGTCAACGGTAAGATTTTCAGCCTGACTACAAGCGAACCCCCGATGAACTTCGGCCTCCCGCTGATAACAGGGCAGCGGCTGGCGATCAGCAAGTCGTTAACAGCCACCTGCCCGTATCTAATAATATCGCCATCGCTAGCGAAATCTTCAGAAGCGGACCTTTGGCCTAGTAGCTTAATGTTGCGGGTTATCTCCGTCGTACGACTTCTGAAAGACGAAGAAAAAGGCCAGGTGGCGTTTAGTAGCTGAGGGCTTGTTGAGCATCGAGACCCCGACCCGGTGGGTCTTCGACTTTGAAGTGAAGCTCAAGTATTTGATGTACTTTCTTCGTTTATGATTATTTTAATATTACCATCATTACACTAAGCCGGAATCTTTAACAAATCCTCGACGAATCTTCCAGCTGCCTCTTATAGGTGGAACACAGAACAAAAAACCCCCTAATAGTCGGTACATTCCATTGCGAACCAGCTCGAACCATGTGTATCAATCTGTGCATGGTCCGTAACGTTAAAACTCCACCCACAACGGCGACAGAGATGCATCTTGCCCTTCATGATTAATTGTCGTTGACTTTGTGGTCGAGCATCGTTTTTAAATGGTCGCAGTATCTACCTAGCCAGGAAGAGCTATAACGAAAATAGCAGTTCATGACGATTCATATTCCATTTCGTTTCGTTAACAGAAGATCATGTTGTCGTCAACCAGCGGTATCTTAACGAAAAAGCGTCATCGGCCCATCTCCGTACGGATGTCAGAGAGAAACTCGCCCTATATTGTTTGCGTGCGCTGTATTTTAGAATATGGAATAATGACCCTCCCACAATCGTCAATGGGTCTGCGTGTGGATTGAAAATAACTTGCTGCTTTACGGAGTCGGTCGAACCGCGATCCAGAAAGTGCTGCCAATCATTGGACGTTCTCAACGCAAAAAAATGGTCGTCTCAACGTATCAAGAGTACGAAGTGATCCCAGGCCTTTGATGGCGTCTGCATATATGTTTGTTTAAATGTATGACGGTGGCAACAATAACGTTTGCCAGCTAGCAAAAAACAGCAACAGGGGACGGCTGCAGCCAAGAGCATAATAAACTCATGTTGTATAAGGACATCGAGGGTGCAAACTATTTTGTTACTCGGCAATAGATAATAGCTTGGTATATGTAGTTCGTTATTTGTAACACAAATACAATGATAACAGTAATAATGATACTAATAGATGAGAAAAAATGATTTTTGATAAACGCTTGAGCGAGTTGAACCTTTGGAATCGGTTTAAAAAATGCCAATGATCCTCACGCTTAGCCATCAATGTACAGGCGTGGTATTTGTCTATCTATGAGAGCTTATCAGCAATGTTCGCATTGTCAATATGTATCACTATCGTCATACAGCGTGTATTTGTTCCTCTGAATAGAAAGAGATCCACAGCAGTAACGACAAGCAATAGCGCTACAGGCCTGAACCATGGCATTATTAGGTACCACACTTTACGGTTTCGTGTGTCGTTGTCCTATTCGAGTTTTTTGCTCGTGACTAAAAGTCGCATGCTATTACTAGGGAAACCGGACAGACAGGCGCTACAACGCTGGCTCAACGACTCGTATCATTAGATAATGGATATTTATCGTATCCTTTCCGCTGTTCTATTTGCGTAGAATTGAGGCATCGTATGGCCATCTTTACTCTTTCCTGTGTGTTTCTAGGTGTTCCTGTGTGTCTATCTACTCATATATATATGATTCATAGATGTCTAAACAGGCCAAATAAAAAAAAAAAAGTTAAATGACCTGCCATTTGCCGACTTACGAAAAGCGACCTTCCCTAGAATGTTGCTAATTTGTTGTGTGATAGAGGGTCACTGGTTTAAGGGCAGTCGAGAGAGATGAGGACGATGGACTGAATTAGTGACGATCATTTGAAGAAAAAATCACTAGTGCAACAAGTCTATGACTGGGACGCTGTTCGGTAGAGGTTCGATGGTAGTGGTGTATATATGCACAGGATAGTGATTCAAATCTTGTACTTCATAGCTTCAAAGCGAAATTATGAAGTACAGGATTCATTTCAGCCTGATTCAGTAGCGGACAGAATACGGATGAATTGTTACTGCGCGAAGATAATTTAAGGCCGTTTTCACAATTGTTTTCTTAAACTTTTCAAAAGAGGAGAGCTTTAGCGGGCAAGTTCCAAGCTAAAATCATTACCGTTAACATAACGGTAGCAATGCATGTATAGAAATGTAACAACTAGTTTAGACATCAATGGCAACGTAAACCTGAAGTAAGGTCGTTATGTTTTTGGGCTATACCCAAGAGGTTTCTACATTGTTTCAGAAAATAGCTATTAGACATTGCTTTGTGCTTGTTGATGCACTAAAAGTAGCTTAATTAATCTATACATAGCCACATTTTTGCTAAGCATGTACTATCTATATTCTATATTGTTTAATAATTTCAGTACTCTGATACTAAAAGGAGCGCCATCACACAGGCTAAGAACAATATCACTAAGCAAACATAGTAAAATATTTTTAAAAAAAAAAATATCATAAAAAAATATTATGAAAAAACTCAGAACAAGGAAGAAGCAGGTAACGACACTGATCCGCAAATAGTTGAAACAAATACGATCATGTTTATTTATCTAAATTTCTACATCTGCGTAAAAAAACTAATAACGGGAACTATACGTTTGTTTTCGTTATTTTTATACTCCATTTCATCTTGTTCGTTGAAAAGCTTTTCCTGATTTAGGACTAGTGAATTGCATCGTCTGTGAATTTCCGCCTACCGTCTTCAAATACAGCCTGAAATATTTGTTATCAAATTTGTATGAAATTTACAAGCGCTTAACTATTCGATGCTTCTTGCAATTATATATATATATATATATATATATATATATATATATATATATAACGTTATGCTATAAAATCTGCAACAGCGGCTTACGCTGCCTAATCAATTCAAGGGATTTTCCACTGATTACGTTTTTTCGGTAATATCCATTGATTTGACCGGCCGCCGTTGACGAAGTGTTTTTCCCGGTTCAAGGTCATGCGAACTATTTCTGATCGGCCGATTCTTCAATAAGTGATTCTGACTTTTGCCGCGATGACAATGTTGTCTCGAGCCCAGTCTTCGTGGGCTGATAAAAAGAACATAAAATGGTAGCACGGCATAAAGATAGCTAATCGTAGTTCAGTTATTCTGATACTGCTGCTGCGATTGCTGCAGCCGAAACTCTGTTGTATTTTGCAGCTTCGTCTACTGATTAAGACGAGCGAAGACCACCCAAATGATTTGGAAGATCCGCTCGACATGCATTAATGGGACCGAATTCGGATTAAGCTGTATTTGTTTTTGCCGCGTTCAGTTACAATTTGTATTCGCGTATGGGATATCATAAGGAACTTCCTTTAAGTCTAGACAGAAGTGAACGTTCTACGTCTGTACTTAGACGGGAAGGTTTCCTGGCGTTTAGCGTTACGAAAACCACATTGATATATCCGGTATCGATGTAATTTTTCGAACGCCTAACAAGTGCTATAGTGTCTTGTTAGTGGATCGTGTACATGGGTCTGACGCTGGTGCAGTTGACGTAGTCGAGTTTTCTTTTTACATATCGTACTATCGATGCAGGTTTTATCGCGGGCTCTCCGCGGCCTCCTGCAAATTCGCACTCCTGTCTTTATGCTTCATATATACTTTAGGTTTCAACCTAAATTCTCCTACTCTTATATATATAGCTCTTATACGATTTTTATTTGTGTCGCCTCATCAGTATGACTTGCAACCAAGAAACACATTAGATCTGTACAGCCAACCGATTTACCCTTGAATCATTGTTTTGCAATTAGCTTTTTCCAAAGTTTGTCTGTTCTTAAAGAAGCCGTGGCTTCTGACGTGGAATGAATCGATGGTATGTTCGAACATGGGTGGATGTACACATGCCGACTATCGAAATCCCCGCAACAACGAAAAAAGTTTACCTAAAACACGACTATTTTTTGGGGTAAAGGAGTATCCTTGGGCAGAACTCCAGGCGCAAATCAAAACGTGGAGGATCAAAGAGTGAGGGACGTTCCTTTCTTTATGTAGTGAGTTTTTCGACACCGCCCGCCCTCGATGCTGCCGCTGTCACCTCTTCTGAGTACATTTTTCTCTTTGGAACACGCTCGTCGTCTAGAGCACCAAAAAAGAGTCGTGCTATCAAATGTTTATTCGTCCCTTACAGTGGTGACATGGGCTCGGAGCGCCATGAAGCTTTCAGCAGAAGAGCTTCTAGAAAAGGGGCTTGCAGTAGAGGAACGCCACGATGCTCTTTGTTTCCTCAAGAGAAATGCAAATTTCGTAAAGCCCGTATAGGGATAGAAAGCATCGTTAAGCAGCCTTATCGTTCTGGGCTCAACACGTGTTTTGGTCGCAAGGTACGCACAAAAGAAGACGCTCAGTCAGCGTGCACAGGCAATGCGTGCAGTAGAAAGTTCATAATGAAGATGGAGTTGCTATTCTGTTTTTCGCTAGAAATCTGGTCGTTATGCTTACTGCTACGAACTTGTTACTGCTGATGCAGTCTCACTTAGACGTGAAATCTCAGTTGGGTTCTCACTGATCTGGCACTGATTGAAGACGCCATTGTTCTCGACGGCTTAAAAGCCGTTTCAGCCGCAAAGCCCTATTGTCTGCGTCGAGTCGCGACATTTGGTAGAACAATTGAGGTATCATATAGTAAAAGCATGCGTTTCGTCCATGTGTCTTGAATGATTATCACTGTTCGGCTGGCAGCAAATCCATGATATATTCCACACAACTGCGATTGGCGGTCAAAAGACGACACATTTCTGAGAAAAGACTGATCTTGGCATGGCTGAAGCATGACTGCTCCAGATAGGCTCCTCCTAGCATAAAACGAACCATGGGTCACGCCCAATTTCGAGCCCAGATCCCACTTTACTTAGTGTCCCTAGGCTTGCTGGGCAAACACGTTCCAGTTTGTCATCAAAATAATAAACCCTGTAAAAAGCAAGAGCTAGTTCTGTTTAGACTGTTTCCGTATAAAATATCACCGTATACGTGATCGTAGCGTTAGGTTACCGATCGATTCACAATAGTTAATTTATATACAAACAACTCCCTGCAAGTGGCTCTCTACACTCCGCAGTCATCCGCTTAGTGCATATATACACAATCGTATTTCTCGTTCAACCCAGTGGTTGTATCATGGAACCAAATGTGTGTCAAATGTTCTTGGACTTCAGAAAGATAGACATCGCAGGAAGCGGCGTACATGACTTCGGGCCAACTTAAATGCCTAAAGGAACAACATGCACAGCAACAGATAAACAATGTAAATAAGTAACTGTGTATATTATATATATAAACGTACACGGAAGGGTGCAGCTGACGAAGACTGAGGTCATAATACGTGCGCGAGGAGTAAAAGTAACACAGGCACCTTTGTTTTGCTACCATGAAGCATCAAACAACATTTATTGAATACCGGAAAGAAAAAAACTTATCTAGCGTTATCGGATTCACCCAGTGAACATAGCAACGGGACAGACCCTAGCTACTATGCAGGTTAGCATCCTGGGTGCTTAGGCGAAGCTGGAAGAATGGCATATAAAGACGCATTCTTGCGTTGAATGTCAAAAAGGGTGACATACTCAGACTGTCCTGTATCCATCACTGGGTTGTAAACTGTAGATAATGATGCAGGTTAGCAATACCCCAACCTACGTATGAATGTAACCCCAAGAGATTTCGATTCGGTTAGGTACCGTTTTTCCTGAATCACGTAACATTGTCACGTTACGATGGAACATGATAATGTAACTATTCATTTGTCATTGAATCAACGAAATTGCCTATAATAGGTTGATGACTTTACAAAACATGAGCCGTTCTGGTCGCAAAGGTTTTGTCATGAAAAACATTCGTCTCTCAACGTTAAACGAGAACGTCTGGAATAATCAAGAGGCGGCGCATAACAAGACGGTGAGATTAGGCGCGAAATTCTCTAAACTAGTAGAAATACAATGGAAAAAAGCCCTCAATGCGATCAAACTGGAAACTAGTTTTTGTTCCACAAAAGATCCGCCCTCCTTTCTAAATAATTCCCCAAATAATTAGGCCACGTATGATTGATCTTCCGGAGCAGCCGCTCGTGTTTTAAGCTAAAAGCTTGCTTTACTTCGCTGGCTACCGGCAACAATATCCCTATGCAGAGATACAAGCCAGCAGACTTAAGTTGAAGCGTACGGAGTCAGTCTCATACATTTTCACTTCAGTAACTACACCTAGAAGGGGGTAATGTTGTGAAAGACCCGTCGTAATAAACGTCTGGTGCATTTACTTAGGAAATGTCACTCTATACAAATGGATTCTCGATAACCGAAGTCGCATATCGTCTAGTAATAGATTCACTAAATCATATAGGTTAAAATTTATATAATCTCGAAGGTAGGCGACTAGCTAAAAGCGTCTGGCCTATTACTCCCGTTATTTACTTAAGCCAGGTTACTCACCTGGAATCACTTCTACGGTCATTTTCAATTCAATTCGAGTTACAAATCAGCTTTCATGGTGACAGGATCTTGCTTGGTTTCGTAGTTGGGTACGCTTTTAATGGTACACTATTTTGCTCAGTGACCCAGTCGCGTGCATTTGCACCGATGATGGCCGAAAGCAGGCTCTATGGCTGAAAGGTGGACATAAGGCTACCTGAAGTTGATTAGGACAATTCACGAAAGTACCTCGTAGTTTCAACATGACTAAGAAGCAGCATCGATAGAATCACCGATCTTCGCGCAGTGTCAGAACTGGTCGCGTAGGCGGATCATCGTGTCAGAAGTCATGTTAGTCACTGCTGCCGAAATCGCATTGGCAGTGCATCTGATGCGGAAGGTGAAAAGTACCAACTGGCCCGGTCCTTATCAAATTATGGTCAGACATTTGTGCTCGAACGACGCCGACGTAAATGGAACGGCGATTATTGTAGTCGGCCGCGTTTGTTTAGATCGTCTCCAGACTTGCGACCTGCTCATCAAAGACTGCACTCTTCTACCTTGAACGTGTTTAAAGTCATAACGTTTATTAGTTTTCCCTGTGTTTAGCAGCTTGTCTAACGATTTTAGTTGACACAGTCATCATCAAAACTGGTTGCGACCTGTCTGTCTGTCTGTTCTGAAGTATCTGAAAAGGCAAACACTAGTTTCCGCTGTTGTCCACCTAAAGACTTGCGACTGACATGAGGAACTATAAAATGTAGGCAATTTAAACTTCTTACCTCAAACTTCAGTTCGCCATTTGCGTTGAATAGTATTTACAGAGCCTTCTAGGACAAGGGGTTTGACTACTTTTAAGGTCTTGCTTTTAGTTGATGCTTACAAAAGGCATATACACAAGATGCTAACTGTCCCTGAGTAATGACCTTATCAGGCGATGCCTAGCGTCAGATGCAGTTCCTGTATCACGCAGATGCAACAATCTATTAGGTCAGGAAAAGCCAACGGAGGCTAGCCACAACCCATGTGTATGGAAAATAACGACCAAATCGCGTTACGTATTTTACAGGAAGGGCTCCATTTGTTGATCGTTATAATATTTACTTATCGTTTAATGAGACGAAAGTTAGTTAGTGAACGGGGAAAGCTTTTACTAGAATCTTGCATCTTTGCAAGCCCTATCGGAATCGCACCTAAATATATATCTGGGAAATGATTGAGATTGAAAGTTTAAACTTGACGTCAATGTCACTAAAACTTACTGAGGAATAAAAAAAAAAAAAGACAAAAACAGTCGCAACGGCGCGGCTTCCATAGGAAAACTGCTCAACACAGCCTCTTACAGCTCTCATTATAATGTTACCGTATTCGTTTAGCTACATCTATTTTTTTTTCTGCTAATTTTCTACAGGGCGCGTTGAACTACGACTTTCTCCTAGGTGTATTACGTATGAGAATATACGGTACGGACGTGGAGGACAAATATGCTAATCAAGAGATGAGACAAAAGTTCTTTGACTGTTCTAAACTATTGCAATATATAGCACCATGCTGATATAGCCTGCCCCAATCCAGTTTTTCAAAGTATTTTCATAATAGTACCGTTTCAATAGAAATGCGAGAAACTCACATAAAAATTAACAATACGCCAATTGATTATACTATGTACGAATATATTAGGTTCTACACCTTCATGAACCTCTAGATCGAAGTCTGTACCCGTGTCTGTTTTTAAATACCTACCCTAGGAGCAACATTAACGTGATCGATGTCAGGACCTCTACATGTTTTATAAGACCACTTGACTGAAAAAAATAACGACACCATTTATCGTACGCTGTGGGTACTGAAATGTACTGCCGAGAATCCTGGCTACGTCATTGCGCCCATAAAGATAAACATCTTATCTCAGCTATTTCGTTTGCTGGAACACAACATCCCATCGTTCTCTACTAGATTTTGCCTACCTGCACACCGACAGGGACGCCGATCCCACACTGTGACCGAAGCCCATTTGTTTACATGTACACAACTTCTGATACAGGACAATAACTCGCCCAGAATTATCCGTGCTTGTAAGCCACTCAACCACGTAATCAACTTCGCAATTGCATCATAGAGCTAAAGACACAACCATCCTAGATTGATTGTTGGAGATCGTCAATATCTGCACGATTATATCACACATGAAACAAATGCTCTCGCCGATACACAAACCCGTGAATAATGACCCATTGTATGAGCGAGTCTCTACTGATCATGAACTTTCGACCGCCTGCAAACGCCGATTTCCTAAAAATGAATTAGATCAGTCCAGCGTAACTGGATTCGCGCTGTTATTACTGCCTACAACAGTAATTTGGTAGAAAAGGTCATTTGTACGGGCCCTTTGAAATGTCGCAAACAGGCGTTCAGCATGGACCACCGTCACATACTCATCATAAAGGGAGTCCTTAGACCGCTTATAGATAATATGAGCCGACATGACAGGAGCTCTCTATGTTTCGAATTTTACGTCCGGTGTCGCCATTGAGCATTCCATCAGACAGACTATCTGGCTGGCTCCCAACCATCACGAAACAAACCGTCTGTCGATGCCCGGGTTCTAGCCTAAACAGTAACGTAACCCTAAGATACAAGAGCTCCTATATGGCAACAACTGCAAGGAAGGCTTCGGCGAACCTTCTTCTACGTCAACAGAGGCCGCAGGTACGCTGTTTATGAAAACACTTTCGGGGCAATCACCGGGCCATCGCTAGACAGCAGGGTTTGGTTTACCCGTTTTTTATAGCCATACTCTATAATGTGCATCGCGAAAGCGCGTCCTAGGTTTCACGATAGCCTGTGGCATGGGAATATATACTGGCAATGGATGAAGGTCGACACGGGGTGGCATGGACGTCCAAACTGAATCGAGAGAGAAAAAAGGTTTATTGCTGGTTCGTGTACCATCACCGAGGCATAAATATAACGCAGTGTATCTGAATATGCAAGCTCATATTATTTGTAAAACAGAAATATAATTTTGTGATCATGTGAGTTAAAACTGTATCCCTATATATATATATATATATATATATATATAGGGTATATATATATATATATATATATATACGCTATAGAAGTAAGCTTGTGTCTCGAAGATATTTTAACTACCTAGCTTATCGGGTCGACAATCTTATGATAATATATTACATATTAACAGCAATAATGTATTATACATCATCACGAAAGTTCAAAAAGTATTAGATGCAGATTTTGGGTATTAATTAGCTTTTAACATAGCATGAGTACACTGGCGAAACTAAAGCCGCATCGATATCACTTAATTTCTAAAGATTTCCTGGATCTCAGTCACTCGCAAATCTCAGCAAGAACATTTTATCAGAACATTTCGACAATCATGGGATCTTAGATTACTTACTAATACATGTTGGAACGACTATGAGGTCACTATTCAAATAGCTACAAAGAGA
The DNA here is from genome assembly GCF_002532875.2 of Varroa jacobsoni. Classification (NCBI taxonomy): domain Eukaryota; kingdom Metazoa; phylum Arthropoda; class Arachnida; order Mesostigmata; family Varroidae; genus Varroa; species Varroa jacobsoni. Next base: position 89,136 of record NW_019213257.1, on the reverse strand, counting down.
GTGACTGGTTCTCTATGACTTCAACAGGGAAGAGCTAGATGGCTTGGTTTAATTCTGCGCGCATCATCGTTTAGCTTGCACCAGCCTGATCATATCAGCAGACGGTGCCTTTAAGCGGAAGTCTCGAAACAACTTTTCGGCAAACGGTCCCAGTCATGGTCTGCTGCGTGGTATACAGGCTGGGCCATATAGAAGCGGCTTAGTAAACACTGGAGAAGGGCTATTCAAGTTGGGTCGTATTTCTCGGAACCAATGGGTTACTTCGAAGTTAGTCCCGCTCTAAAGGATTACAAAAACTTCATTGGGACTACTACGCTTCTTTCAGGCCGTTGTGGTCACTGGATCTCTCGAAGTATGCGTCAAGTTTTACGGACCAGCGGGTTGTTCGGGAACGAAATGAGCTTATGTTGTTTAGACGTTGATGATGACGTTTGCAGAATACGACAGACAAGAAGACGGCCATTTCAAAGACAGCTGAAATACTGTTGGTAAATAGTTGGTAGATTATCTAATACCATGATACAGTTCAGTATTTAAAATATTTATTATCATCACCTTACCAAATGATATGTCACTGATAGGGCAGAATAGCTGATTAGAAACTGAAACCAATAGCCCGTTATAATTTATATCGTATCGTACCAGTCGTCGGCGGCGGCCGCTCCGATCGCCCAAATGACGCTATAATGGACGAATGATACATCTACAATTTGACATATCTACAGGCTTATATACATATATATACACAACGACCTACATAAACAATAACAGACAGACAGGCAGGCAGGCAGACAGACCTATACTGAAGCACTTTTTAGATCTAGAACATAACAACCAGCAATAACCGACAATCGCAGCAGTTGCAGCGATCCTGGGCATATTCAGTCGATAAGACCCGCTGAACAGGATCTGTTCCTGGTAAGGGGTTTCTACTAAAGGAAGATGAGTCTATTAAGCAAAGGCACATTTGCGAGGCCGTTGCGTCCTCCTTTTGACGCCATAGGCCTGAAATGTTATCTATTCTGTATAACAAACGGCTCCTTGAACCTAACTGCTCTGATCTTACCATTGTTATAATGAGGTCGTTAACCTGATGACGTCTTTCGCTAAGGCTGTTGATGCCGAAATTTGCCTCATAAAAACTCTGTCTCCGGTGAGACTGTAGCCAAAGCTCGTTTAACCATCTCCATTTTGGTCGTTAACAGCTGTCCATTCGGGTGCATATGTCGATTCCGTTAGGAAAGTACCAGATCCGCCGATATAAGTTGGAATGTTTATATATGTATATAAAATTGGTTAATAAGGTTTGCAGTGCTTAAGTCGAAGAGCGACTGCGACCTCATGGAGGCATTTTATTTATAATAATTATATGTACCAACGAAGAAGAATAAGATAAAATTATAAAAATCGTTTTTGACAATTTTTGTCTTATACTTGCACATTATTTCAGCCTTTGTTCAAGTTGGTGCAACATTTACATGATCGATGTCCAAGCGACACCCACTACTCCCTCCTATTTCTACATAGATACAGGCTTTTCTGTATGCGCATAGTTGTTCTGGCTACCCCCTGTTTGTTACCGCTGCTGGGTTTAAAAGAAGGAGATTGATACTGTTCTCACCCCCCAACAGCAGCGGCCAGGCAAATGAGCAATTAGCTGGATCAATTCAGGCAATTGGCAGTTCTGCGTCAGTCGTAAAGTGTCGTTCATTTCGGAGATCGGACGTAAGTTATCTGCGCAGCCGACCTCTATTGTTCGTTCGGCTGTTCTCTTCATTATTCTTTACAGGGACAGTGTAACTCTTCTGTCGCCCCAAAACTGGGGCAAATCTGTTCGGTTCGTGCGTTGTTAATCGCTGTCGGAAGGGAGCTGAGCCATGAGAGCACAATTCAGATCCGGTCAAAGGCACTTCTAATATTTTTTGCTCTTTCCCTCTGAGATGAAGCTGATTTCTACTGAGCCACTGGGCAAGTTCGCCGGTACTTTTCGCCGCGCGCGCTTTGTAGAGTTCCCCAGAACGGACCCGTTGTCGATTTGGGCGTATTTAATCGAACGAGGCCTACTTGAAGAGAAATAGACACCAAACTACTAATAATACAAGGAAGGACCAGATAATTAAACAGCATCTGAGAGAAAACGAGCAGAGAAAAGGGGAGGATGACAGAATGTGAATGATTACAGACAAATCTGATCTCTCAAAAAAACAGACGACAACGGCCACGAAGTCAAACCACTCGAACTTGAGCGCTCCCTACTGTCGCCGTTGGCTTCAGAGAGGCGCAGGACGCGTTACCAAATCGGGCTCGTGGTTAACTCGAACTACTCCCGCAGCTGCAGCGACTACCAGTGCTTCCACCGTGTTTCCCTCTACGATAGGGGAATTCAACAATGCCAGACGCACACAAATTGAAAATGCGTCGCTACAAAGGGAAACGCACGCACCCTTTGGCCCTTGTAACTGTGCCGTTAACACCTCAAAAGCCGGAAACTCGTAAGGTACTCCTTGTCAAGGGAAAGACCTTTATTGCTAAAGCAGCGAGCTTGATGAAGTGAAATATATTGCCCTCACTGGTTCTCCATCCGCCACAATGGAAGTAATGCTAATCAACAATCGCGAGACAACCACCTTCGGGCATTTCAGTGTTCGTAGAGACTGCACCAGATTTGAGTGTGGATAGTGCGGACTCTTTCCTATGGTGAGCTTCGAGCCATTGTTGATTAGTTGTATAATCGTCAATGCATCGGTAAACCATCTGGGGTGCTAAGGAGGATTTAAGTTAGAATAGTTAAGAATAAATAGGGAAGCTCAGCTTGAAACGATTCGAGGAATGAATATCGTGAAAAACTAGTCGACGGTAGATCCTTAATCCGCTTGATTTTTGCCTTAAGAGGCTATTTCGCTCACAAATAAACAGAAACAAAAAAACTGACTGCAGATTTGTAGAAGTTTACCTGAAAAAAAGCTAACGCACAGTCAACGTGGCAATGCCGTGTTGATTAAGCGTTAGTTTGCATTTGTATGGTATTATCATTAACCTCAGTTAAGGGTAAAGCTGGAGCTGCGTTTCGGCGACGCTCTCAGTTGAACATTGAGATACTTAGTTTAGTATACAGAACGACCACATTGGCCCCCTGTAACCGGCAGCTATCGAGATAACTGTTCATTGCAAAGAATGAGCCTTTGTGTAACACCAACGTCACCCTGTACGTAAGCAAAATTACGATTCATCCGGGTAGAGAGTAGAGGAATGGCATATGGATACGAACCCAGGAAAGTTTACATTTTTATGTATACAAACGGAACATTCACATACTTGACCAAAACCTCTTTCAAATATTCTGCCGACTCGGCCATGGCTGTGCAACCCAACTGCTCCTCTTGTGTGTCATAAACAGCTTCAAAAGTTTCTACCATTTTCCCCCCTTTCAATGTTCGATTTCATTGGTTCTCATCTTTAGTAAAGCCCCACTATCCACTCTCGAGACTACAAAGGATATTCAGAAAGAAATGCTTCTTTTCATACTGAATTGTCCCGTTGAGACGGTTTTTATTGTAAAAAATAGAGAAATAAAGCTGGCGGAAACAAAACCACTACGACAGTGTCCTATTTTGCCTCCCGTTTTTATTTCTCCTTCATTTCGCTTCGTTATTCATGTCCGAACCCCCTTTTTTTGATTTTCCGTCTAGCTGACAGCCGTAGGCTTCACTTCAACTAGCGATGGTCCCGGCTCGCCTTCTATTATATATAGAAAGGCCTTGCTCTTGGATGCTGAGACTGGTATTCAATCAACTTTCGGTTAGATACATATTGGTATATTAGAGAGCTAGAACTTTCGCCAGTCTGCTCAGAAATGAGGTACTAAGAAATACAGTGAGAAACCGGGTTTCATCACGCAGCATGTGCAACATAATATATATATATATGCTACTGTCTATTTCTCCCTGACTAAACAATATAGACGAAATCTCGATGATCGATGATCCTACAAAAGCAAAGTTTGGCCGAATATAGCAATGATTAGGTGACGATTCCTTAGCCTGGTGCTAGACAAGAACATAAAGAACAGACGAGAATGGCTGGTCTCTGATGAACCGACGGGCCTGCCGTGAAACGAACTGGAAGCTGCTAAAAGATTTTGTATTCTGAAAAAAGATGCCAGCCAACGCGCGAGTTCGAAGCAAGATGGCCTGTCGATGTAAAACATGAGTATGTTAGTTTGCGCACTTTGTTTCAGTGGCGCGTGGAACATTCCCTAGTATAGCGGTATTAGAGGGAGGATGTCGACCAAGAACATATAATCATTCCTGTATATTGAAGGCACTGTAAATGAGCCCGTTGTATCTATAGCTGACGGACTGATTTTTCTGTGGTGATAACAGGTAAACACACACCTTTAACCTTTTACGATGCTTCCCAATTTCAGAGGAAAAAACAGAGCAATCTGATACTTGTTACGCATTTTCAATCCTGTTGATTCTCGTACGTTTTTCAAGCTACGCATGAGATACGAGCAAAACAATGAATAAGCACACCTTAACTCTCAGAACTTAGCGATCTGGTTTATTGACTATCCATTTTTTTAAATAAAATTACCAGTAAAATATCACTATAGAGAAGACATTTTCATCTGTGACGTCTATATCGTTTAGGCTCGTCCAAAGAAACATTAAGGGAAAAAGAACACGTTAACATCCGATTTGCTTCTTTATCGATGTGTCCCTTCATTGTACCTTCGCCCATCGCGGATTTTTTACGATCGTCATTGCCCTATAGTCTGTTCTTTCTGTATAGTCTGTCAGTGGAACATTGTTTTAGTTCACCCCCGGTTTTCGTTCCATGCTTTTTTGTTCTAAACAGTTGCCCGCGATGTAAAACCAACAGCTGCATCGAGCTAGCATCTGTGACCCTTACGACTGTGTGCGCGACTGACGGTAGAGAGAACAGAATCAGCATGGAATAGATAGCACTGTAAAGCGAGCTATAGCCTGAACAGCGAACCTACGCGGTCGTATGCGGTTGGAGATGGTTACAAAGGGCAGCACCCTATAGGCGGGTAATAACTGAGTCCGTTGATGTGATCGACAGCCGATAGCTTTGCTTAGACCATCGGTCTTCGGTTTCTCTTCCAGTCGCGAATTCTAACTACCCGCTAGGAAAACTAGCTTAGTATAGCTGAAGTTACATGTTACGTTCTCGATCAGAGAAACCTTACGTGTGCCGCAAAAGGCATAAGGTGTGGGCAAAGAGGTTTCCAACGTTTTCCCCATTAAGATTTGCTTTCTACAGACCAGACCAGGTGCATCTTACCTCGTACAAAATGCAACTTTTGAAAAATGTAGCAAGAATACGAACCTGAGCAACGAATAACCGGGGGTGATACAGTATACGCAAGTCGAACATGGAAAACCGTGAGCTGTAACCTACAAAGCCTGAAAGGAGTAGTGGGCCGTGTTGAGAGAAATAAGACTCACGATTCGGTGCGTCCCGCTTCTAAGGCCGCGTTTAAATAGGAGATGCTTTTTGAAAGGGACTTGTATGGCCTGCAGCCGGCTGCCTCTCGAGTCTCTTTATGTTGAATCAAGGTGTTAGACACATAAAAGATTCGATTTCGGCGAGGCCGCGAGGTTTCGTACTGTTTAGGTTCGCAAGTATGAGAATATATACAGAAAGTTGCCTCGAACATTCATTATGATAACTAGCATTGCTCAATGATGCGGTATAAAGCACTACAGATTCGCACCGAATTTACCAATGCATATGATTTACAGTTTATATGCGTGTTTTCATCATGGCTTCGGATAAAGCGACGCCTGTCTTCAATAAAAAAAGATGTGTACATAGTTGTTCTCATCATTGGCGAATAGGATCAATATTACTAACAAGCAGGAAACTGAATTTAGTAGAACATCCGAATATGGTATGGATGGACAAATTAACGAATAGGTAGCCATTGAAATGACGCTGGAACAGCAGGTATGCAAATGGTCTAACTTGTAGTGAATAGTTCTGATCCAGGAAATCGACCGATATCGAGGAGGTAGATAATATGTCAGCAAACCCACTCTACCGGGCTTGTAGCATATCTCATTCTGCCAGAAATAGGACTTGATAAGAAAATACCAAATTCTATTTTCGAATCTCTGCGTCCATGTTCCATTTCCCTTCGGGCCGCCCCACAATCCACATAACCGCCCCTACCCATGATTTCCTCGCCCTCATCGTGGCGTAATAGCTACATTACCCTGTTGCTCCCCGTTCTTTTGACTCTAGAAACATTTTTGATTTAGAAAGACTGTGCATAATATGGGTCTTGGTGGGCCGGTCTCCTCTCTAACTAGCCTACTAACCGATGGGAATGAAGTTAAATTATCTACAAATTTGAGTGTAGACACACTTCGATTTTGCAATAGGAAACCGAACAGCAACAGAGGCGCTGATAAATAGTAGTCCTGTTCTTCCAGATTGCAATGTTTTGAAGATTAAAAGGTCTTTGCTTATAGTTATAGTGGACATGTTTTGATTGGCCGGTCTATTTTGCCTGAGATCTCGCTAAGTTTGAAATATAAGGCATTCAACAACCTTCATTTTGACACATACATACACATTTTGCCGAAAGAAATTCGTAAGGTCCTGTGCATGGTCGATTCGGTCGGATAAGTTCAGGACGTTGAGTTGGCTTCACCTAACCACGACCACACACAAATGGACTTGATCGTTCTTATTACAATCGGTTAGTGTTGGCTCATTGTGTAGACAGTTCGCTCCTACATTGGGACATTTCTCTACATATTTTTATCTCTTAGACATTTCCTTAGTAACGTCTTAGATAGCGCCGTAACTTTTTATATCAAAACATAGATTCGTTTTCGTGTAACTTTCTAGTGCTGTTTCTTCTGTATTTCTTCTGTATTCAGTGGTATTTCTTCTGAGTATTACTGATGCAGCATTTTCGTACAAGACCTTTTCGTGTAACTTTCTAGTGCTGTTTCTTCTGTATTTCTTCTGTATTCAGTGGTATTTCTTCTGAGTATTACTGATGCAGCATTTTCGTACAAGACCTGTTCCTACAGACTATCGGCTACCGAACGCCCTGATAGCTTGCCAAAGGCGAAGTCAGTTCGTTATTGGGGAAGGAGAAGTCGTAGGAAGTAATTTTGGATTGCTCTTCTGAGACGAAAATAGACGGATGCGGCGATGGACAGTGGAACAGCGTACGTGGATAACCATTGAACGCAGGTAAAGCGTCCCCCAACAATTGCTTGCGCAGATGCGCTGTTTTGCATCCTGCCATAGTAGATAACGATTGTTAAAACCATCTATTTCCCAAAGAATGAAAACACAACTGTCCTTTCCCACAATCATCGACTGGTTTCATTCTTCGAGGCGGATTCCGCGCGTTACCGTGGTCAGCCGAGGGTGGCGAGCAACCCGTTAGAACAATGCCATTCACACAGCCGATCAGACGACTCTTTTTTCTTTTATTCTTTCTGCTATCGATCTGTTTTCTTTTTTATACCGTTAAGCAGTATGAGAATTGAGGAAACAAGGGGGCTGCTGGAGGTTGGAATTGTGGGAAGATATAAACGTTGCGCTATACTAGTAGAGGAATCACCGTTCGCCAGTCGACGCAATCGAGCGAAATGTACTGTAAATGTCAGGCGCACTACCCCTATATACTCGCCCACAACGACAACGGAGAAGCAGAACACCCACTCATTGGCTCATGTCTGCTCCTGGTACTATTTCGCTCGATGTCGACACCAGCTCGTGGTTCACGCCAATGCGGATTACAAAAATTGAGCCTAAATAGAGCGATTTGAAGCTTTCAAACGCTTGGGTTTTTTGTCTTTTACTCCTGTAGGTCCATTTGGTCTCGGCGCTATTCGGTGGCTCGACCGTTCTCTGTTCGAGGCGCAATCTTTCTCCATCGACGACTACTGCCTGGCAGCTACTGGTACTTTGGAGTTTTATGCCTTTGCTCACTCTGATCCTGTTTTACTACTATAGCCCCTTCTTTTTACTATCTTTCTTCCCTCTGTTCTTTTAAATAGCCCAAACACAGTCTGGCTAGAGAAGGGTGTCGTCTGCAACATATACGTAGATGGAGTTTTATTCTTTTGTCGCTGCCGATACGTTAGTCGTCGGAGACAGCAACTGACAACTCTCTGGCTGTCAGGAGTCGGGACGGAGCCGATCTTCGAGCATTAGAGGGCTAGTCTTTACGGTCTACGATCTGGAATGCCTACGACGGTTCGGCAATGAGATGACTGGCCTCTCATTGTATTGGGCCGTTTACTGATTCGTGGCGAGAGGTCGCCACTTTCGCGCTTTGAAACTACACGCAGATATCCATAATATAATGAATGAGCGTCTGCAGGGAGAGTTCGTAGGCCGACTTTACAACGTCTAAACACACTTCCGTACTCTAGACATCCACTTAACTAGATTGAGATCGCTGGTCCTGGTAGTCGGATTGCTACAACTTATCCTAAAGCCACCACAGTTGCTAGTCGTGCTGTTTTCGTTACATTATCAGACGGATAACAGCAGGGACTGGCGAAGGCTTAGGACGGCTTCCAGAGGACGCACTGTAGGCGCTCTATGAGATGAGCTTCTATAGACATGGCAAACATATAGTCACATACTCGATGTAGATGTTTGCTACTCGGTCCATACTGCTGGTAGAAGTATACCTACCACGTCGCTAGAGCAGGGAGTGCACGAGCAAAAAGTCGTGTCGAAATGAAGCACAATCGTTCGCCTTTGTAGAGCCAGTCGGTTCATTGCCTTGTCGACGTTACCTTTGCCCCGTGAACACAAAGAGATTGAGAACTCATCGGCCAGAAAGAAAGCAGACTAAATGGGCAGTCAACAATTCGTTCTGGCAATGTGTGCGCTGATGTATGTCACAATGTGTCGAAGAATACCGTTATCTGAGGATATAATAATCAATAGAGGCAGAGCTGACTGACTGAATAGACGCGTGAATATAAAGCAGATACCTTATTGAACGTTCGATAAATGTATGAGCGTATTCAAATTATGTTTTAAATCACAAGCAACGACTTTTACGAGACGTTGGGTAATTTGAAATCTGGGTAAGCTGACCCACGAGCTTCGCTTCACGCCTTTTTCTTCCTAATAATTCGATTTACCAAATTTATTATATCCAGCCTAACGTAGCTAATTGACTTTGTCCCTGGGATTTAGCTGTCAGACGACATCTGAAAGACGTACGTTAATCGAGGTGATTTTCGGCCGATTTTAAGTAGAACAAGTAGCGATCGATAGAATCGACGAATTTATTGATTCTGTTTCAAAGCATCACCAAGGTTTTTTTT